>NW_028280934.1:305000-605000 GCF_059751285.1 Brachycentrus maculatus | reverse complement strand
TAATTTATTTTCATCAATCAGTATTTGAAGCATTTACTTTGTAATTCTCCATTTATACATACTTATATACATCTATTTCCCTTGCAAAATTACCTTATTATATGTACAATCACTCTCAATATTTTGATAACTTAAAAATAATGTCAACCAGTTTCAAAATTAATAGGTTTATCTTCAAGACTATTTACTTTACAAAAATCTGTATTTGGTGGAAAAATACACAAAATATTTTATTACTCAAACCGTAACCCACTAAATACATTTGTAAGTTATTACTGTCAAATAATTTTGTAAGTTATTACTATTATTTCATTGATTTTTAGACAATTTAGTCATTTCCTTCGATGAATATTATTGAGTTCCAATAATTTATTAATTAATTAATTTTTAAAATAAAATATATCGTTTACTGGTACACTGACCTTATACGGTAATGTCCCAAAGTTGTTTAATCGTCTTTAAATAAAAAAAATATATTGGATGTGTCAAAGATGAAGTTAAAACACTTGAACGCATATAATAGAATGACGCAATCGATATTTTGGATGATGTTCGATATTGGATTTATTTATATATTCATAAAACCATAGAAAGCTGTGCTTTTTTAATATTCATAATAATATGTCGTAAATTTTGTTGTTTTCTAACAGAAAGTTATAATACATGCCAATAAATAATAAGGAAGTTAAATATATAGTAAATATTTTTGAACAATAAAGTAAAGCAAAAAAATACTTATTATAAAAAAAATCCGAGTGTCTGATGTAATATTTGATGCCCAAGTATTTGTAGGTTTTTAAAGATTATTAAACTACAAAGACATTTTTATAAATTTGGCGTTTAATTTGTAGAACTCCATTTTAATTTATGTATTAAATGTCAAATCAAAAACAATTTTTTCACATTATTTCCTCTAGTCAAAATATTCACTGTCTTTTATATATCTTTACAAATCTTTCCATCTTTAATACTTGCCATAATTACTCAGACACAGACACTCAGAATATTTTAAAACAATTTTTTAAACGATGTAAATGTTATCATTCAAAATGAACCTGTTTGGTTAGTTTGAGGTTTAAATATCTTCAGCATACGAATTCCGTGAGTCATCTGGTCTAACTTACTGATATCATGAAGTCATCAACTTAGGGTCATTCCTATTCAGAGGTCAAATAACAAATCTTTGAGACTTTTATGTTGTCAATTTGTTCAGATGCAAATCAAGTTTTTTTTATTTCTTTTCTCCTAAAGTTTAACACACCTTCAGTAGTGACATTACTTTGTGATATGTATATCTACGACATTTTTTAAAATTATTAATTTCATAGATACATACATTTTTTTACTATATGTATTACGGCTCTTTAGACATAGCCTGTGTTGAGCCGAAATACTTACATGTTAATACATTTTTTTATTATTATTATCAGATTATATACATTACATATGATAGATACAATAACAATTGAAAGCATAAATGTTTTACAATAAAATAATTACACCTGGACTTTAATTAATTCATTTGTACCTTGTACCTTCCAACGAGAAGCAACCATCAACCATTATAACTACAAAGAATATGTATCGCCGGATATGTGTTTAAGTGATAGAATAAAAGTATCTTTTGATATATCTTCTAGAGTTTGATGATAGAAGAAACGGTGATCCCTATGGTGAGACTCTAAAATAAATCAATAAGGTTGCAGCTATTTCCAGATGTCTCAGAAATTCAGTGTGAAAGAACAAACACATGAGAATTGAGAGTAAAATGAAGATATACAAATAATGTGATCACCAAAAGCAACTTATGGAATTGAAGCAAGAGCAGATACATCAAGAATAAAAGCTCGACTTTGAACAACTCAGGTGAAAACTCTCAGAAACATTCGAGGAAACTCTTGTAAGGACGTAGACCTTTAGGCAGACCCCGGATAAGGTGAAGAGATAGCTGGCAGTCAATATCCCTAGAGCAACATATGGCAGCATAGACAGATCCTCGCGATCTATAGAAAGATGAGGAATAAGCTGTTAAAGAAGAAGGATATCGCTCTTTCCTTTCAAGAACGTCATAAATCAAAAAAACTTGTTTTCTTAGGAGATCGTTTTTTAAGTCTAAAAATATAATACAATGCATTAAAAATAAATATAAAGCCACTTACTGAACTTTTTACTGTGCAACAGATTTTTTTAGGTAAAACCTGAATGTTTTTTCTCCATTTGAAAAATATTAAGTTTATTTAAAAAAATAATTAAACAATGCCCTTTCTTCAAAATGCAAAAACAACACTTTCTGACCTGTAGCGGGTAAAAATTAAGTTAAAAATGCACAACTGAAAATTGACGATTTTTGATACATGACGTTCTTGAAAGGAGTGAGCGATATCTGTGATATTTCTACGTGTATTTGAAGATGCATGAAAGGAATGTTAGACTGAATTAGTGATAATTGAAAAGATTAAGACGAGTTATTTAAGGTGGTATGGACATGTGGAGCGAATAGATAATAAGAGAATTTTAAGACCGTACCACAAAGTTGTCAATGCACAAAAAATAGAGCGAATGACTAAGAAAGTATATTTGGCAAACGATCGGATCAATCAAAACCAAAAATCTGGCGGAGTCAATAATCTGCGAAATTGGATGAAATTGGCATGAATGATTAGATATATAATAATAATGAATTTTGATAATAATAAATTTTGATAATATAAACAGAAACATTTTCGTAAAATACTACCTGAAGGACGCTTGGATCGTACGGATGTGAAGAAAACTAGGAGTGTATGTTAAGAAAGAAGAGTGTGGCATTCCATCCTCTCTGCCTACCTCTTCGGAGAATCAGCGTGATGGTAGTAGGAGTAGCAGTACATGATACATCTTTTAGGCCCTACTTTAAGCTTTACTTTAATGAACTAAACACTGGTTGTAATTACAGAGTACCTAATTAATTATTTACTTTAATTTGTACTTCAATTATAAGCTTTCAATAATCATAGTAAGTTGTTTTAAATTTACTTGCCCGAGAATATAATTTCAATATTTTATATCACGTTATAAGTAAATCCAAAGAATAATATTGCTGTAAAAAATAATGTTTTAATTTGAATCAAATATGCAAATACCCTATTGACACTTTCACGAAGTTAACTGGTTTTCTTTATGCCAACTCACAGGTGAACGTTATTATTAGAGGTGACATAAGTGTTGACTTATAATATTACTTGTCAATTTATTTTACTAACATAACCCTTTCATTTCAACAAATTTTAAATTCCTTTAATTAATATTCCGTTTAAACAGTTACAGGCCCCCTTTCAATATTTTAAAAATATAGATTTGTCATCATTTTTTAAATTACACAAATATGTTTTAATATTTCTGGCTTTTAAATTTTATAATATTTTTTTATTGATATTTTTTTATGATTTAAATTTGCATTTTCATATAATATTTTTTTAATGACGTAAGACTTATCTTAACGCAGATACGGTTTAATTTCTTTATAGGCCAGTTGCTAGGTAACTACAAATTCATGAATTAAAATTAATTTTTACTTTTGTAATTGATTGGATTTTGGGACTCGAACCTTTTAGCGTAAGTCACTGTTTTTAATTATGTATATATTTTTTTACTATGACTTATTATTTACCAAACTTTTTGGAAGATGTTTCCTCATTCCAATATCAATATTTTCCGATTAATATCTAAAAAAAGTTTCAAATAAAATTTTATTTTACTACCATTTTTATGTATGTGCAAATAAAAAAAAAACATCAATTTAAAAGGAATAAACGGTAGTGACTAAAGATGAACAAAAATATATTTTAGCTTAAAACTACAACAAAAATACGTCATTCAATATAGTTGTTAATGCAACAATGTTATAGTACCAAAAAAAATTTTTTTGTCGGTTGGAAGATATTGCTTTTCAGGAAAAAGCTCGCTTATTTTTATTAATTTGGTGGAGTGTAGAAGAAAACAAAATAAAATTATTGAAAATAACATAATGATTTTAAACTATTTTTAGTGACTGGGATGTAAAATTATTTTAAAGAAGATGTTATCTATTTGGGCACATTTCCGTTAAAATAAGCTTTTAACGAAGCTTTGACGTCATGCTAAAACAATAATGGAGCATAATACATTGGCATAACGAGTATATTGACCGAGAGTTTTGATCAATAAAGAATTCAATAAGTACGACACCATTTCAGGTTATCAGTATGCTTACGGTATCAGTCGAGGATCATTTTTATGACCGGCCAGGAAACGAACCTCCTTCTTAAAAAACCCATCGTACTCGATACTACTCAGCGATGTGGAATATTCAAATAATAATAATATTTTACGATCAATGACCTTTTTAAGGGATGTGAAAAAAAATCTACATTTAAACATGAAAACCTATTAGCGAAAGATAAACTACTAAACAATTAACAAGGAATCTCGGTTCCAATCCTAATGCAAAGAAATAAATAATGGCATTGGCAAACGCATAAATGAAATCAGATTGAACACAGTCGAAATGCGACCTCTCGGATGGATGTGCGGCAAAACGATGCATGATATATGTTCAGATGGTGATATAAAGGATGAATGCAAGGTCGACAAAAAAGTACTATACGTCAAATTAATAGAGGTGTAAAGTGAAGGTTTTGGCATGTGGAATGAATGAGTGAAAAAAAACTGTATAACAACATAAATATATTAATAAGGCGAATGTAGTGGAAATAGGAGCAAAGCAAGGCTAAGGAAAATTTGACACGATCAAGTGTTTCAAATACCTGAAAATTGTCAGATATGTATGGCGGGTTGGCGGATATGTATGAGGAGATGCATGAATATGGAAGAGGCGAAGATTGTTTGCGACAAATTAGTGTGGTGTTTTATTTATTCTATCTACCCCTGTGGAGCAGCGGCGTAATAGTTAGTTATATTTTTTCTCACGTTTTTAGCTACTGAAAAATATTTATTATTTAGATTCAGGTAAACAAAAAAATAACCGATTAGATCATCAAATCATTATTTCAATATAAGCGCGTATTTAATGATTATAACACGTATGATTAGATGTTGAAATTCACAGTAAAAAATTGTATATATGATTTTTATAGTCAGTAAGTATACTTTTTATTAATATTAGATCTCTTAAGATCACCAAACTGTTATTTTATTACTAAGAATCAAACAGATAAAAAAAATATTCGTGTCACACATAAATTTCATTCGTAATGTTAAAATATTCATATTAGAAATTTTTAACGAAAATCAAATCCTTAATATATTTGTTCATATCTATGAGGTACTCGGGTAGGCAACCCCGAGAGCCTTATCAATGTTGTTTTTTTTTCAAAACCCACGAGAGGATTTCCCAACGAGACACTCAAGTCTAGACGAACTGATGGAAGAGTGTAAAATTCGTACTATTAGTCGTCAGCTCTATATTTCACGCTGGTTGCATGACCCTTGTCAGGCAGTTCAGCATCTCATCTCTATACGAGTATAATCATTTGTGCCTTTCTACTTTCCTGACTTCTATTTGTCTTCAATTTCCAGTCCCATCTAGCAGAAATCTATTTAACCATGAGCTCTTTTGCTTACGCCATCTGTATCCTATGAAATAAATTCCAACCTTTGTTTTAAAAATCTGGAGCGCTGATCACCTTGCCTTTACACAGTTAACGATCGTAATAACACTACGTCAATTCAAATTTTGTATATATTTTTTATATTATTTTTTGACATCTCATCAAAGATGAAGAAGAATATGGAAGTCTGGGCATTTACGGGGCTGACGAATGTTACGGGCTGGTTTAAGTGATCACTTTACACACGTGTAACATTCACCAATTCTACCATTCTACCATAAATAACATTTTTCAAAATGTTGTAAAAAAAATTATCTGGTCAAATTATAAGCTAAAATGATAAAAATGAAAATGATACTTTCTGGCCTTTTTTATGCGTATGATTATAATCCAGGATTCGGACTTCACATACTTATAAAAGAATTTCTGCTCAATAAAAATTTTCTTTTCATCTCACCAATAGATGTCTCTAGTGAAATTCTAGTGATTCAAGAACAAGGTTTCTAAATTGGTTCATATATATAGAACTTCCAAGAATTTGAGTAGCGTGGTTGTCAATAATGGGTAGAATTGGTGAATGTTACACGTGTGTAAAGTGATCACTTAAACCGGCCTATGATGGTCGTCAGCCCCTTAAATGCCCAGACTTCCATATTCTTCTTCATCTTTGATGAGATGTCAAAAAATAATTTGAAAAATACTCCTATAATTGGAGATAATCCAGATTTGTGAACAAGTATTTGGACACACTCAAAATGTTGTAAATATATATTTGAATTTCTCGCTTGTTTCTAAAGGGTTAATAATTAATTTCGATGAAATGAGTATGGTTCCATTAAAAATCTGGTGATGAGTCATATATTGGCCATAACAGGTATCGTATAAACGTTTAAATTCAAATTCGTTACCTACAACAAAATGCTTTTAAGACCATTTGAAAATATGGGTCTAACGACTTGATAAACTCTTTCCAACCAAATTTATTGGTAATTCATTAACTATTGAGTTTTAATTTCCCACCGATGTCACGATGAGATCATCGGAGACTTCGTATCGATGACAATGTGTAGTACAATACTTGTGACACTGTCATGAAATTCTCGTCTTGTGAATTCATCCTAAAACCAGTCCGACTCGTCAATGTTATTTTTTCATGGGTAAAATTAGCATTTTGTCATCTCAACATAAACGAAGAAGAATAAGATAGTCAAATGACTTGTCATAGGCTAGTTTAGTGATTATTTAAGAAAAATACTAAAAAACATTTTTCCAGTTTATTTTATACAAAAAATTAAATAAGTAAACTGTTAACAACTTTTTAGTGTGTCCAAATACTTAATACAATAGATGTCGCTAGTGAAGTTCTAGTGATTCAAGAACAATGTTTCAAAATTGGTTCACATATATAGAAATATTATTATTATATTAGTTCATATATATATATATATATATATATATATATATATATATATATATATATATATATATATATATATATATATATATATATATATATATATATACATATATATAAATATATATATATATATATATATATATATATATATATATATATATATATATATATATATATATATGTATATATAAACATATATATATATATATATATATATATATATATATATATATATATATATATATATATATATATATATATATATATATATATAACTTCTAAGAATTTGAGTAGTGTGGTTATAAATAATGGGTAGAATTGGTGAATGTTACACGTGTGTGATCGCTTAAACCAGCCTATGACGGTCGTCAGCCCCATAAATGCCCAGACTTCCATATTCTTCTTCGTCTTTGATGGGATGTCAAAAAATAATAGGTAAACTGTTGTGATAAATAAAGTATATTGAATCATTTTGGTGTTTATAAATAAAACTGTTCCGATTGTCCAGACCAGCCTTTCACATTGGAAAACCATCGCGTTTAATATCAGAATTAAAATCAAAATCTAATCTGCCTTTATAATAACAGTTTTTCTGAATTTACTAACCACCTTATATCTGAAGACCATAATTTTTATAAATTAACAGGTATAGAAATTTTACATGTACCTAAATAAAACTCGTTTTTGTTTAGATAATCTAGAAAAAAATTAGAGATGATTGAAGCAATTGATAAAGTACAAAAAGTGAACAAAGTTACACAAAGTGAACAATTAATGATAATTAGAGTGTTCAATTAATAAAAAAATTACCCATAATAATAAGTAACCAATTAAATTTACCTACAAATCTACTTTTAAAAATATTCCCACTGTGATTCATTTTTCTTCTTTCTCTCTTTAAAAATTTAATTTTTGTATAAACATACCATAACAATTTCAATTTTAATCTACATTTGACCTGTTGATGAAATGATTATTCCGAAAAGGGTAGTCACAGAGTAGTGTATTTTTAAGTGGTATTACACAAAATAAACGTTGAATGATTTGGAGTGTGTTATATTATTATCAATATTATTAATATTTAACCAGCTAAAACAGATCATAAGCCTTGATCTGGACAACCATATTCTTCTTCATCTATGTTAAGATTTCAAAATGTAAAATAAGCTCCTATGTGGAGAAAACCCAGATTTGTGAACATGTATTTGGACACTCAAAATGTCGTGAAAGGTAAATTTGGTGGAAGCATATCACATATAGCATACTCTATAAGCATATAGGAAGAGACTCTTATTTATGACCAATTTTGAGTTTTTATTACTAACACGACTAGTTTTAAGAATAACAGTTGCATTCATCTTCTTCTTCCTGTCTCCATCTCTACTTATCGTCTTTGCAGACGGTTGGAGTAAGCTCTCCTCGTCCTCAGGTTGTAGATCCATAAAGTCATTTATAAATAGAAACTATTCATAAATGGATAATTGAGATGGGTCGATCTGTCAAAGAATACATCATTTCGCCACGGGTAATTAATTGCATATCATAAACATTTTGTTTCATATAGTAAAAAAAATGTAAAATGTGCCCTTGGCTTGAGAAAACTATGTGTTTGATGAAATATTAATATATAAATCAATATAAACAAATGATGAAGACAGCTTGACGCTAGTGTGTTTTACATTTGACGAAATTTGAATAGCTCAGTTCAGTTTTCATAGACTGCCGGTCTTTTATCAATTTTCTCTTCTGATGTACAGGCGCCTCATTACAGCGGCGGTATCACAGAAACGTAAGAAAACGTATCATTAGTGGCACATTTGTAATTATTTCTTAGAATGATTGATGAGACTTCAAAACACGGAATATTCCATTGAACTTGTCTTCAAACGTTTCCATTCACATTATATACCTAAAAATCTTCTTATTTGAACCTGAAGATATGTACATTTCAAGAAAACAGATCTAGTATACTTAATGTCATATTAAATTTTTCGCTAATTGTGTTATTAATTAAACAGAAATCTTGTTGTCATGTTTTGGTCAATTATTTGTTTGGGAAAGAAATAAAAAGGTGCGAAGATATAGACCGATATAGAAATGAGCGAAGATATTTTTCGATAAAATGAAAAAAAAAAAGGTGTGTTGAGATGGTTTGGACGTGTAGAACGAATGAGTGAGGAAAGAACGGTAAAACAAATTCGTGAGGCGAATGTAATTTGAAAAAGGAACAGGGGAAGACTGAGAAAAACATGGCATGATCATGTTTTGCCAAATACTTGAAAGTGGTCAGGTTATGAGTCGAAATAATCGGCGGGTATGTATGAGGAGATGCATGAACGTGGAAGAGGCAAAGAATGTTTGCAAAGACAGAGTGGTGTAGTGTTCTATTCTCTCTTCCTATCTCTGTGGAGAAGTGGCGTGATGGTTAGTTTAGTTTTAGTTTTTAGAAAGGAGAGTGAATGGTGGTAACAGAGTAAATGGTGCACTGATATCGGTTACATGTAGCAAACAAAACCTTACCTGCGAATGTTGAACTGCCAGTACACAATGTAGTTATAGTATGCCAAAACTATGATAACTATAATGTATGGAAGTGAAGCATGATGTTGGCAAAATGACAATGAAAGTAGACTGAATGCAGTCGACATACATTCTCTCAGATGATACGGATAAACGATGTATCATAAATATACGAATGTGTGAAATAAGGAAATTATTTATTTATTTAAGCTTCATGTACAGAAAATAAATAAGTACATTGGCGGGCTTATTGCTAAAAAGCAATACCTTCCAGCCAACCAAAAACAGACTAGTGATATTGATCAAAACGTTTGATACCATATATAGCCGTTTGCAATGAGAGGGTAGATAGTACTTGAACATTAAAAAAAACATAAATTACAAATAAACATATGAAAAATACAAATCACTAAAGATGATAATCTAAGGAATAATCTAAGGGAAAATCAAAGGAAAAAAGGAGTTTAAGAAGGAGGCAGAGGGAAAAACTAAGGGAGGAGAAATGATGGGCAGTTAGGATTCTAATGATAGATAGTAATGTCTCAGACGTTTCTTAAAAGTTATAAGAGAAGGTGCAAGGCTGAGATAAGTATTATCGACAAAATTAAGAAAGAACTGTTTAAAAAATAATGTAATAATGTAGTTGGAAATAGGACCAGATGATGATATAGGTAAACTAAGCAATGTATTTTTTTTTATTCTTTAAATAGTGTTGTCATCCTTTAAAAAGTTTTTCTGTATATGTGCATTACATAGCACAATGTATAAGTATTAAAAATATTTAAATTTATGTGTTTTCAATGTGTGAGAAATATAATAATAATCTGTTGTACATATTTGTATTGTTTACGTGTGAGTAGATTAAACGTATCTTATCTAAATACAGAGCCAGCCTCCGTAGTGTAATTTTCAGCTACCGTTCTGGAGGCCCCGGGTTCGTTTTTCAGGGGAGGTCCAATAAATATAAGTTATTTTTTTAGTCAAATATTTATGCAATATTACCCTGGACTGGTACCTAAAGCGGAGAGCTGATCACCTTTCCTTCATGTGTTAACGAGCAAGATAACATATGATGCAGTGCCCTATGCACCATTTGGGTGCGGATATGGGTTTGAAGAATGAATGATCAAAATACTGAGATAAATTAATTATTTTTATTTCATGATACATATGATAACAAAGTATAATAATTTTATTTATTGTTTCGGCATTAACTTTGTGGTAAGACATGTTACAATGATTAAAGAAAACACTTGTTTTTTACCACTTGAGTTTTATTATAGACTGCATGTTTCAGAAGTTAAACTAATTAACTTAACTTAAAGTAACTAGTTAGTTTAACTTCTGAAACATGTAGTCTATAATAAAACTCAAGTGGTAAAAAACAAGTGTTTCCTTTAATCATTATAATAATTTGTTACTTGAATGTTTTCCGCAGAAACTTAGTGGCACATTATATAAACTTTATAAAAAAATAGAGTTTAAACCACTTTTTTATTAATACCGGTAGGTTGAATTGTATTTATTAAAAAAAATGGTTTAAACTCAGTTATTTAATTTAATAAAGCTTATAATAATTTGCCCTCACTGTATTTTTATGAGCCGAGGGCACATTTTACAAAACTCTCGTGTCAGAACTTTGAGTTATATTTTTATATATTTATTTTTGAGTAACAAATAGAGAATTTAATTATATCACATTTTCCAAAACTCTCGTCTCAGAACTTTGAGTTATATTTTATAATTTTATTTTTGAGTAACAAATACAGAATTTAATTATATTACCCCAACCAATAATCGTGTAGTGTTGAATATAGATGCCTCATTTAACAAAGGTGTTACAAAATACATTACCGGAAAATAAGTCATGCTCGACGCTATCTACCTGATTATGCATAACCTCAAAAACAGTGTTAAAAGTTGTAAATAAGTCTCAAATTATCTTGCCATTCGTCCTTGCTATTTTGGTATCACAAGTAAACACGGCTAGATTAGTTCGTGTATTGGAAGTCGGAATGGTTTATTGCAGGTTAAATAAATTAAAGTCAGTAATTAAAAATACGCGCATAAAATAATAATTACTAGTTGATTTATCATTTAACACCAACATATTAATTAAACTTTACATAAATATAAAGTTCATCCTGTAAAAACTAAGAAAAAAATAATCTTGTATCTCTCTTCTTGTACCATCATCCGATAGTCAATATCATGGCAAACGGTGTTGCACTCGTTTCATGGTAATGAAAAAAAAAAAATTATTTTGGAAAAAAAAGTACTCACCGATTAACACCTACGATCTTATAGACAAAACCCGCTATATTTTATTTTAAACAACCCATACCCGGTAACGGATTGCTGTGACTCAAAAAAAATGAATTATATAATTTTCCAATGCTTGTGACGCAATGAAAGTCATAAAATCTAAGGTAGATATATAATCTAAAACATTGGAAATTTTAATTAACAGTAGCTGTCAAGAAGTACGCTGATCGCTATGAGCATGGAGTGTGTTGCTGTTACTTTTAACAGACGGCGCTGCCATTGAGTTATAAAGCTGTTTCGAAATTTGCATTTTTTACCATTCATCAGTTACATTTTAATATTATATATTGAGTAAGAAAATACGCACGTATTTAAATGCAACGTTATTTCCAAATTTCGAAGCAATCGGTGTATTACTTTAGGAAAATTAAGATTTTCAACAAACATTCATGTACCTACATATCAGTGGCGTGCCTAGGGTTTACCAGTAAGGCAAGCCCATTATTTTTCACATTCGTGAATACATGATGTACCTATAATTTCTTCACCTCATATCATTCCCAGTATAGTAAGCACTCAGAAAGTATTATAAATATAAACAATGTATTGTAATCATTGTAAAAATATGCTAACATGTAACTTTTGTAAGGTATAGCCATCACCTTGAAAAAAAGGAAATGTTCACTATAATAGAATATCTTCCTCAGATATTAGCCAAAACCAATAAGTACCATCACCATATAATGGCATGCATAGTGTTAAATAATCATGCAAGCGCGCGATAATTTTAAAATAGTCATACATTAATTTTGTATTTTTAATCATTTGGTCTAGATTTAGTCATTTTTATTTGGAGTTGTTAGGTAAGCCGGGCTTTTGGGCTTCTAGGGAAGTACCGCCACTGCTACGTATACAATATATAAGTATTGAGATATCGTCTCGTCCCATTATGGTTTAAAAATGCTTTGAAAGATGTGAATTTATAAAACAAAAAGGGGCCTACACATTGATATTGTACTAAGCAGAAGAATCAAACATATCATTTGATCGACCAACATTTTAATTATGATAAAGCGATAAATAAGAGGGCGAATTTGAATAAAATAAATCTATGTAAGACAAAAAAAAATAACGTGTTTATCTCAACACAAAAAAGTTGGTACATTGTTATCCTCAACCGTCGTTGTTTGTTAATTATATGGTTGAATTTAAGTCCAATAATTTGTATGTGGATACACATAATTTAAATTAATGTATTTGAAAAAAAAAACATTAATTAGGTATCTTCATATAGAGTTGTTAGTCTAAGTGCCAAGGATGACCCCTCGGGCCGTTTCACTAAAATTGATATCGACGAACAAGTGTTTAGGCACTAGCAAGATGATAAATCAAAAACCAATTTGACGTCGAAATTATGTATGTTTATGTTTAGCTCGAGGCTTGCATGTAAATTTCACATGTTAGGTAACTGACCCTAACACCGAGTCATTTCATTGTCATAAAAAAAAGTTGCTGGCTAAACAAACTTAGTGTAAAATGAAAACAGTTGCTACTATATATATATTTTTGTTTCGTCCAGAAATATCAGGAAAAAGTTTTCTCGCTGTTTTTTTTAAGGACCATCCTCTGCGATCAGTAGTTAGCCATCCTCAATGACGAGAAGCTCAACAAGCTGCTCTTCGATCCGAGCATCGCTCAGGTAATCGTTCTGCCCAGCATCTAAGCCGAGCTTTTGCCCTAAAATATTAAGAAGAAGGCATACTAATGCTTTTCTCTCCCCCCTCAGACTCCGCCTACTAAACGCCCTGAGACCAATTGACAAAGCTTAAGTATTTATCGATTACTATCAGCATGCGTCTAAATAACGTCTAAAAATCGTTGAATTTTATAAATCCATGGGTTTAACGGGATATCGATAATTTTTTGCTTAGAATTTTTCGCATAAGAATTAATATAATGAGTTAACCCACTCACAAGTAGGAATAAAGCTTTAAAAATTATAAAGTTGGAGCCAAAGCAGTAATAAGATAAGAGATGTTGTATAAGGCGTATATAATCGTTAATTACAGAGCCACTCGGACGATAGGTAATTATTCCAAATAATTTTTAAATCATCATTTTTATCATAGAAAGCTCCCTCAAAGTAGCATTTAATGGAAATGACGCTTTATGAATTATATATTTTTTTTTCTTTATTTAAAATTCTTTTGCATTACATAAATTCAAAAACAAAAAATATTTATAAAAAAATAAAAATAAATACAAAAAAAGATCCCACAAAGGCATGGCCTGTGTGTGGGTATACAAAATAAATAGTCATAGTACAGGGTATAAGGGTATAGGTTTCTAAGTATAATTAGTTAATACAAAATACAAAAAACTTAAATTAAATACAAAAAAAAATAAAAATAAAAATGCAGAATAATGGTCAAAATATTGAAATATTATTATCTTTATACAACGACAGATATATTTTTTTGAAAAAAAAACAGTTTTTGAACGCATTTAATATTTTAAATTTGGGCTGTTATCACATGACAAGTACTTAGAAAATACTTGCCATGGGTCGATAATGGGTCCCAGTGTCTTATAGATGAACAATTTTATTTTCATAATGAATCGATTATCCTCACTTGTGAACAGGGTGTGTAATTTAATATTTCACCAAATTTAGATTTATAGAAGTCTTGCTTAACACAACGATGCCAAGGATTCAAATTTCCGCTTATTTGTCTTTTAGGCTGTCCAGATTTATGCATTGGTTTTCAAACGAAGGTAGGTACTAGTGGTCAATGGTAAGCGAATAGGTCATCGCTTGCCAGAGGACTAGCGTATGTTAGAATTCTTACTTTTCACAGCTGAGCCTTGTCCGGCTTATCTTAAGATGCATCGTCCTTACAAATGACAAGTAACCGAGGTTATAATAAAACAAAAATTCAATACAAATGTCTGTTAAGAGGGCAGGCATCTATATATAACGACTGTTTTTAACCATATACATTTTTCAATAATTTTATTTCATAAATTACATTGTTTAAGTGGGTATGTATTAAGTGCATGAATAACACAGTATAAGAGTTTAATATAAGAGTTTCTGCTTAGTAAAAAGCTTCTTTACATCTCACCAATAGATGTTTCTAGTGAAGTTATAGTGATTCAAGAACAAGGTTTCTAAATTGGTTCATATATATATATAGAACTTCCAAGAATTTGAGTGATGTGGTTGTCAATAATGGGTAGAATTGGTGAATGTTACACGTATGTAAAGTGATCACTTAAACCAGCCTATGACGGTCGTCAGCCCCGTAAATGCCCAGACTTCCATATTCTTCTTCATCTTTGATGAGATGTCAAAAATAATAACACAGTACATGAGAGAGAAGAATGTTTGCAAAGACGGAGAGAAGCAAAGTTATGGTTAGCATAGTTAGTCAAATGACTTTTTGTTTCCGAAAACAATTTTAAATACATTTCCTAGTTAAATATAAGACCATGTTTAAACCTAGCGTCTTCTACAAATCTTCCGAGTTTATTATAGGTTACACAACTTTGTACAAGTAAGGCCATGGAACTCCGAGTACTCAATAGAAGTCCTGTACACATTTTTATACAAGTTTCTCCTCAATCGCCAAAAAAGACACTTAGAAAAGTTAACAAAAAAGTAGATAATAAAGCAAAAATTAAATCCAAAATAATACTTTTTTAACATGACAAAAGATTTTTGCCTACAATGTCCATACACACTTATTTAAACTTATTTCAGTTTATTGCAATATTTTTTTCTTCTTAAATATAAAATAATCAATAAATTCACAACACTTTGAGTGTATCCAAATATTTGTTCGCAAATCTAGGTTTCATCCACTAAGGTCATAAGCCATGTAAATACCCAGACTTCTTTCTTCTTCACCTAAGTTAAGATGTCAAAAAAACATACGAGTATATTTGAATAGAAGCATTTATATATTTTTTTAATTTAGTTAAATTTTAAATAAGTTTAAACTTTAATGTGTAGCAAACCATTCAAAAAATTTCACTGATATAAATTATCCTTGTTTTTAGACTATATTTCAGGTTCTACTGTCTATTCAAAGCTAAAAAAAAATACGATTTTTTTAAAGTTAATTTTTCAAACAATGAATTTAAGACGTGCCCATTAATAACAGCCAAAGAGACTTGTACTTGGATATTTGATACCAAACAAGATTGATGGATCTACAATAATTTCGCAATTTCATTCAATTAGTATTACCTAATATCTTCATATCCTAAAAAATAATGTATTGGTTTTTTTGTATACATGAAATTCACAAGTAAAAAGTTAATAGAGATGTTAAGATAGCTTTTTTGACCCCAAAGGAGGTTATATCTCAAAACAAAAAGAGAAGGGGTCCAAACGCTTTTGCTAGATTCAAATAAAGGTCGGTTAGTGAGAATGTACACTTAATTAAAAAACAGTACTTATAAAAAACATTTATAAGTAGATAACAGTTAATAGGTTGCTATTAAAAATGTTATTACGAGTTATTTTCATATTATTCTTTGACATCTCATCAAAGACGAAGAAGAATATGGAAGTCTGGGCATTTACGGGGCTGACGACCGTCATCGGCTGGTTTAAGTGATCACTTTACACACGTGTAACATTCACCAATTCTACCCATTATTGACAACCACACTTCTCAAATTGTTGGAAGTTCTTTATATATGAACCAATTTAGAAACCTTGTTCTTGAATCACTAGAACTTCACTAGAGACATCTATTGGTGAGATGTAAAGAAGCTTTTTATTAAGCAGAAACTCTTATATGATTCAAGAACAAGGTTTCTAAATTGGTTCATATATAAAGAACTTCCAAGAATTTGAGTAGTGTGGTTGTCAATAATGGGTAGAATTGGTGAATGTTACACGTGTGTAAAGTGATCACTTAAACCAGCCGATGACGGTCGTCAGCCCCGTAAACGCCCAGACTTCCATATTCTTCTTCATCTTTGATGAGATGTCAAAGAATAATATGAAAATAACTCCTGTAGTTGGAGATAATCCAGATTTTGTGAACAAGTATTTGGACACACTCAAAATGTTGTTATTACGAGTGTTTCATATTTCATTGATGATTTTAACACACTTAGATTTTTTGTATACTTGAGTTTTATATAGTGGTGTTTTATATTTCCGTATTTATGTTTTATAAATGAACAATACATAAATTTCTAATGGTTTTGATATTTTCAATGATTTTAAAATATTTTTTACAAACCAGCATATAAAGATATTTTATACACGTACGCCAATGCATTATTTATCAAAAACAAAATGCTGTTTTTATTATAACGAAATAATATACCTTACGTCACGTATATTTTATGGTATTTTACAACATTGCTTTTTAGTTACACTAATATTAGACTCTTATTATTATCGTTTTTTCTGATAAAAAGTTTAAACCCTTTAAATAACAGATAACGTGTTATTATTTTTTTATGTCCTTTTCATCAAAGATGCCGCATTTTTTTTTAAATATCATGATGCACTTTTAATGACCGAAACCAGCTTAAACAAGTTCTTAAGTACTTGTTTTTGTCCTTTTTACAGTGTTTGGTAGGTATATCATGCAATTATCAAGCAAGAATTCATAAAATAAAAAATAAAACATTTATAACAATTGCCACCAGCAGGGTAGCAGAATATCCAATATGCCAGGTAAGTGCCGTGACGTAGTTGGGTAGACGCTCGACTGCGAAACTGGCGTCGCGGGTTCGATTCGTGCCGATAGCAAAATAAAATGAAGAAGGATTTGTTCTCAAACGGTCTAGGTATTTGTAACGAATTTCTCACATTTGCCTCCCCTATCCTTGCTATCCTACAGCAGGACAGCCTTTAAAAATAGAAGCTTTTCAGGTTATTTCCTTTAAAAATATGAAAATCTAAAATAACTCTATATTTGAAAAAGATCATTCGAAATTAAAATGAAAAATATTTTGTAAACAAAAATAAATATACTCGTTTATCAACCCTAGTTCATAAAAAAATTACTTCTTTTTAAGTACTTATTTACGTGATATACCATTGGTACCTACATTTTGTAAAATTTTTATACATAAGCAAATTTCTGACAGAATATTTTTTTTAAATATGTTAGTATCTATTACAAAATTAAAATCAACGTTATTCTTAAAGAAAATGCCTCAATTTTTACATTTTATTCACATATATCAAAGGCCTAAAAGACTCCACTCTGCATTTAAGTTAATTAATAACACGTCAGTAATTAAAGGTTAAAAAATATATTTCAGGGAAAACTTTGATGTACGATTGAAAAAATAGTTTTATAAATTAAGATCAAAGGCGGTCTTCCACTTAATGAGTAGAATAAACCAATATGTATACTAAGATGACTGATTTCGTAAAGATAAATTAACCAAATGAAGATTTATTTCAGTTTACCAGATTTCTCTAACCGGTCAACATTTTAAAATTAGAAGAAATTTTGGTCCATCGACCTTTTCATGGGTAATAAATTACCAGTGACCACTTTAGAATTTGATATCACTTTTTCTTCCTTAAAGCAATAAAGATTTCAAAAAAGATACTTGGAGATTTATAACAGTCCGATTGAAATCAAGATATTTTAAAATGAAGAATCTTATTTATCACACATTTAGCACAGTATAAAGAACAAATTTTCAGAGTAAAGAAATTTTACTCATCCCTATTGTCAATGACATCAACATTTTTTAAACTGTTCCAGAATCGCACCCTTAAGAAGGAAAAAACTATGTTAGGTAATGCGAGATTTGTAATATTACAAGATATTTATATTATCCACTGACACTTCGTGATGGAATTGCATTTTTAATATATTATTAGATTGAAACCAATATTTTTACCTTTTCCACTTTATTTTTATTTGACGAAACCCGGTCGCTGGTCAAATAAAAATAAAGTGGAAAAGCTAAAAATATTGGTTTTTATCTAATAATATATTACAAGATATTTAATATTTTTTCCCCTTGAAAATTAAAAATAAGTAGAAGTACAAAAAAAATATTTTAATGTCATTCAACAAAATAATATAAGATAATATTTTTAATTTACTAACGGGTACAAATATTTCATGCCCATACATAAGTATTAATAATATTTTAATATACCCTAATTTCATCAATTTGCATAATATACAATATAATACTAAATGTTCTCCATCAAACATTAGCTTTACGTTACATCTCAATATAGATGACAAAAATATAGTTTAAGTTTTGGTATTAAGTGATCACATTATATACGTGTTCACCAATCTACCCGTAATTGGCAATCACACTTCTCTAATTTTAGAAGTTGTATTTAACCTTCAATTGACAACTTTATTCACATGCTATTTCTCGGCACCATCGATGGTTGAATTGAGTACGTTTTTTTTTAACAGAATCCTTGATGAAATTTCTATAAGTTTCTTCCCGAATTATTTTTAATAGAAGGAGACGTCTTCAAAGTACAATTTGAAATTTTAATTAAACTTATATTTTGACGGGTAATTTTGGGTGTGTTAAAATCTTTCCTCACAAATCTTGGTTTTGTCCACTAATTATTGAATATTCATATCAAAACATATAAATACCTCCTGAGCCTTGTAAACACCCAGATTTTCGTATTTTTCTTCAGCAATGCCGAGATATCAATATTAAACTTATTTTTCTATCAACATACATATTTTTTCAAAAATTATTAATTTACTAATAAAATCCTGTCATATTTTCGAATTCCACGAAAATGTGAATTTAATTGCATATGCGGTCAAATTTTGAACTACATTATGGAGGAGGAATTTCCTCCAAGCACCCTCATTTATTGCGAATTTTTATTTTTATGAGGATAAAACCTTACAGTAAGATATTATGTAAATTCATATCTTGGGGCATTTCTGAAAATCTCGTTGCATTATTCATGTAACTGCAATGTGCAACAACGAGACGGTGCATAATGATCAGTGTGAAAATATTTCCTCATATAAAATATCACAAATAATCACATGTTAACATAAAATTTTTATTTATCAATTTATTTTTATTTTTTATTTATTTGGGTTAACAACAGCAACACATATAGAACAAAACATCAAAATACTCGAAGTATTCATCTTCTTCTCCGTCTTATTCCTCATTGCTGAGGGTTGTGACCCCTGCAGAAGCAATGACTCTTCTCCAGTTATCCTTGCTGTGCTGCACGTAGCGCTGCAACCACTGAGGTGACTACTGCTGCCTTAATTTGATCGGTCCACTGTGTGGGGGATCTTCCTCTCCCTCTCTTTCCCTCCAGGCTACCGATCACAACTAGTCATTCCAGGCAATCCTCGTTGCCACGCGCAACGTGTCCAAAGAACTGGAGAATCCGTCGGGTACAGATATTGGCCAGAGTCAAGCCATCCAAGCGTAGTTCCTGGCGAATGGACTCATTGGTGCGTCTAGCTGTCGTAGTATTCATAAAATAAGCTAAATATTATTGTTAACCACATAAACACAAAAATATTAGTATAAAATATCTAGTGTGGATTTAGCTAATGAATGCGTATCTATGAGAGGCCGAATGTGCATGTGGGAAGTGTGTAAGAAGATGTGTGTGTGAGAGAGATGTTGATTCTAGTGAAGACATACAAACAAAGCAGAGAAAGAAAGTTTAGAGATCCTCAGAGGGCAATATGCTCACCATTCGACTTTTCAACAAAATATTCAAAAATTGAAAATGTCAACTTTGTTAAAACATGAGTTATACTCATTAGTCATTCAAATCATAGGTGAACTTCGTGCATAGTTTGTTCTAAGCATAAATACTCGGAATAAAGAATGAGACGTGTAACGGGTACGGTAGCCAGGTACATTATAAATTAGGAAATTGAACATTTATTATGAAAATTTTATTATAAAAGAATTATGTATTTTTTTTATGAACTGATCAAAATGATAACTTACTAACTAATTAACATCACACCGCTTGCCGCAGATTCTTTACCCCTTCTAAATTCATGCATTTCCTCATATATACTAACCCGCCGATTATTCCAACTCCTGATCAGATAACTTCATCGAGTATTTGACAAACTTGATGAAGTCAAGTTTTCCTCGGCCTTGATCTGCTTCTATTTTTAAATGCATTCACCTTGTAAATTTGATTTGCTGTTCTTTCTTCACTCATTCGTTCCACATGTCCAAACTATGTGATGGGTATTTGTTATATATTTTTCACATTAACCTTCCCTATTTTCCAACCTACACATTACTTTCCTAACTTAAGAAAAACCTCTGAAAAAAGAGGCTTTGCAGGTCATTCCTGAAAAACAAATCTCAGCACACATTCCTAAATTTTACCGATAAAGCTCATATCAGCCTTGCAAAAAAGAAAAAAATAGTGAGATCAATTCGGATATCTATCATATAACGCTTTGCCGCACAATCGTCTGAGAGATGGCATTGCGAATGCATTTAATCTACTTTAATCCTTCTTATGTTAACTTCATGCTTCAGTTTAATACATTAGGTCTAGTACCAGTTCCGTGCTGAAATAGAACCTACTGTTGATTAATATGATATGCTGATTTACTGTCAAGAAAAATTAAAGTCAACGGCTTTTCAAATTAACTTATTTTAAATTTTTCTTAATTGATGCCCGTAACAACAATTTATATTATTAAATTAATCTTAACACCTGTGGTTAATATTAATTAAATTAGTAAAACAAGATAATATTTTAAATATTTTAATTTCAATTTTGACATTCGGAATTTTTCTGCGGGCAGTTATAAATTATGATTATCAATTTATCACGATTTCGCAATAAAAATTACACGGAAACATATTTTTATATGTTTTCATGAATAATAATTCTTGAATAAGATCTCATGTGCATGTAATATACTAAAATGATTAGTCTCTTTGCATTTATTAAAAGTATAATTTTTAAGGAATTACTATTCTTATGTCAAGTATGGGCGACATGGGATTTTAAGCTGTATAAAAGAATTTAAAGTACTGTAATGGTTAGCATGCTTGACAACCGGGCTGGAGGTCCCGGCTTCCATTTCCAGAGGGGGGGGGGGTTGAAAATAAATATTAGCTATTTTAGTCTCTCTAAAATTTATTTCATATTACCCTGGACTGGTCCATCACCTTGCTTTCATGTAAGTATAGATCAAGATAACACTGCATCTAAACGATGCAGTGCTCTCTGCACTATTGGGTGCAGATAAAGGTTAGAAGAAGAAAAAATGGTTTACCTTACGTGTACCTCTAGAGGTCTAGAATACTGTGATAAAATTTTGTCCAAACCACATAAGAAAAGCAAACAATATATTCACGTTTTTCTCTACCGACATAGGTTTTTGGAAATCGTTGCCTGATTTTATAACTTCGTGTGATTGGCATATATTTGATATTAAATAAATCATATTTAAACACTTATTTGTTATTTGAAAACACATAAATATAATATATATAGGATAAATCGCCACAGACGTCATAAATAAAATAAAATAACCCATGTGGGATAGTACCTACTTGTTTGTTTTAGAAGAATGCCTTGTATGTAAATAAACCAAAAAATTGTTTATTATTTATGATTTATAAAATTATTTTTTTATTTTTATATTTATTTTGTAAAACATGAAGATTCACGAATAAAACTGAAACACTTGTAAAATACCACTTTTGAGTTTATTAATATTAACACGACTTGTTTCGACAACATTGCAGACGATCTCATTAAGGTAAAAATTAAAACTAGTCGTCTTTACATTAATAAGCTTAAAAGTGTTTTTGTACAAGAGTTTTATTTTTTGTTTAGATCTCTCTGTCTACTCCTACGGGGAAGCAACATGATTTACGTTGTTTCTACATTTGTTTTTAAATAAATTTCCATGTAAAATTGAATTCATATAAAATTTACAGAAACATTAATGACAAAAAGCCCTCAAAATAAATTGTTATTCAAAAAATTATGATTGATTTTATTTTAATTTTAGAAGTGTTAGTTTCTAGCGTACGTCGACTTCTGTCCACACTATTTGAAATCATATTACATACATGACATTTCAAACAACATATTTTTTAGACTATTTACATTGTACGCGTATAAATCTTCCTTTTAAAATAGCAGGCTTTTAGTTCGATATTAATGTGTTCCTGACAGATGTTAGCCATTAGCAGATATATGGGAAAATAATTCGATCAATGCTGAAGGATAAATTGCGAATTTTTATTTTCTGATATTGGGTGGTCCTTCCTACACGGATTTTAATTTATGGGATTACATGGACCGCTCAGATGTGTATACATAAATAGCAGGATACTTGTCATGGTAATTTGGTTCGCTTTCCATTTACTTGCCTGCTTTGAATCAATGGACAAACCTTTTAAAATAACAAAGCCAATAATTTCAAGGTTAAAATATTTGCTATGATTCTCATCTTGTTTGATATTCGGACTTTAAAATATACATATGTAGTTATACAAGGTCGTCGAAAATAATGCCATAATTTAAAATAAGTGTTATGAAAAAAACCTCTAAAGAGAATTCAATGGTTTTAATTCTTAAAAATGATTTTTTTTCATGTGTTGATTATTCGTCGCCTTGTAGATATCGCTCACTCCTTTCAACGTTATATATCAAAAAACTTGATTTCTCAGGAGACCGTTTTTAAAGTATAAAAATATAATAAAATGCATTAAAAATAAATATCAAGACACTTTTTGAACTTTTTACTGTGCAACAGATCTTTTTAGGTAAAACCTGGATGTTTTTTTCCATTTGAAAGATATTTAGTATATTTAAAAAAATAATTAAACAATACCCTTTCTTCAAAATGCAAAAACAACACTTTCTGTCCTGTAGTGGGTAAATGTTAAGTTAAAAATATGCCGCTTTTGCAGGGATAAAGTACGTTTTCTGGGCATTCCGAAAGCATGCACAACTGAAAATTTACGATTTTTGATATATGACGTTGTTGAAAGGAGTGAGCGATATGCAGTCTGTGGTCGATTTCAAGATTGCAGCAGAAATTTGCTTCGCAGGTGATTTTTTCTGGGTACACAATTCTTTTAGTGTGCATCGGAAAAAAATCCTAGGGGGTAAGGCCAGGACTCATTGGAGGCCAGGCAATGGAGGCTCCTCTACCAATCCAGACGTCAGAAAAAAAATGCATTCAATGCACCGCGTACTTCGTGTGCGCAAATCAAGGTTACGGTATCTTCAAAACAAACGTTTACCAGCTAGCCTTATGTGATAGTATTACATATGTATCATAAAGGGTTTCGATGGTATAATTTTTTTCAATCTTGGTATAATTTTTCAATGACCCTGTATGTAGGGCATTCAAAATAAACACCGAATAACCGGTACTTAACCTTTTATTCTAAGGGTGTAAAAAAAAGAAATATTATCATCTTATTGTAAAGATTAAAGTAAAGATTAACTCTTATCCACACTCAGAGGTGCATAGGGCACTGCATCGTGTATAAATAGTGTTATCTTCATTGCTAAGGGGGGATTCAAATTTAGAATGCGGATATAAATTTTAAAACATAGCATTCTTAGTATTAATTAACGATTTGATTAACGAAAGAGAATTTTTCAAAATAATTTTCTGACATGTTAGTTTTCTTTTTTCATATTAACGTCATCAATGTATACCACCCGGTATGTTGTAGATACAATGTATGCTAAAATTAACACGCGTTATAATTTGATGACGTATATTTTCACTAAATTGACACTTACCTAATTCACCGATTCACACACCCATGATAAAAGTTAGTTGCATACATTTTATATTGAAAATTAAATATTTTCTTATGCAATCAATCAGATACCTACGTCATTACCTATATTCTTAATCAAATAAATAAAACGCCATTTTTCTGTGTCGCAATGACGCATTAAATTTTATTTTGATTTAATCAGAATTCTTATATTAAACAAAAACTTTTTTTTAAATTTTATATTTTATTTGAAATATTAACAGCTATATAGTTATGACAAAAATACATTGCTCTTAACAACATTTTGGGTGTTTTCTGTCATAGGTTGGTTAAGTGATCATTTTACACACGTGTAACATTCACCATTCTACTCATGATTGACAACCACACTCCTCAAATTTATGGAACCTTCAAATATATCATACATTTCATGACGCTTTTATGTTCGAGTTCACTGAAACCATCTATGGTTGGTTGAATATTTTTTTCATGATATTTTTATTTAAAAGTATGCAAGATTCTAACAGGATAATATCACATACTGGGAGACACATGAAAATATGATTTTAATTTTTTTATGCAGCTTATGGTTTGACCAGATTTTATTTTAGTAACTACATTTTGTGAGTGAATAGTTAAAAAATTTCAATATCCTTAAAATTCAAATAGTCCTTTGTAAATTAGACAATTTTGGGAAAATGTTTTTTGTACAACATATTAATTTTTCTTTTGTTGGGAATTTCACGGGATTTGAGGTTTAAAACCCGTAATCGTTCAAGCTTGTTTTAAGGCTTTAGCTCGCTTTACTTTACAATTATTTGTTTTAGTCGAATAGCAGCACTTGTTCGTTCTAAATGAAAATAAGTTTAGGAACAAAATTATGAAATTCCATTTCAAATTTCAATTTTACTTGGTAAATACCACTTTTTCTTAAATATTTATTTCGGTTCTTACCAAGTGAATTTTTAAATAAAAATGATAAATTTTACCATCAAATGACTGCTGAACCATCGTGAAATAATTAATTTCTTACAAATCCGTTTAATTGAAAATAAAATTTATCTTTTTATCTGTGGTATCTGCATCTCGAATTTTATGGTGTTAAATCAATGATAATCCTGAAATATTACTTTTTTGTCAAAAACAAATATTCCTTAAATAAACAAAAACTATTTATTTGGTAAGTTTTTTTAGTTGCTCATGTTTATTAATTAACTGACCTTTACTCCGTAAAATTATAAATCAAATAATTAATTTCATAAAAAAAAACCTAATTTAATCAAGCTCCTACAAACGAGATTTTGAAAATATAAAATATTAAACTCAATCAACTATGAGTCGTCTTTTTTCAAATAATAATAGGCGCTTTATTTTTTCCTCAATATCATTTAGCATTATGAAAGACTGATAAATAAATGATGAAATTAACTTTGCACCAATTTGATGCAGTGCCCTATACACCATTCTAGTAGTAATACCAGTAACGGTATGTTTTGATTAATTTGTAAATTATAACACAGTTTATACAAGAACGGGTATGCAACGTTGATAACCGTAGCTACTATTTTTAAATTTCTCTTCTCTTTATTAACACTATTAACTTCCTTACTTTTAATTTCCTCCTCCATTATCTATTCTTTATAGCTGTATTTGATAATTCATATACAATACATGTGATGGACCGATTGCCACATATGGAATAGAGATCAGAGCAGGCGCAGCGAGAATCATATATCTTCTTAGGACTTCAAAAATGAGGATATTGTGGTGTATTTATTACCGGAAATACGTTAAAAGATCGAATAAGGAACAAGAAAATTCGAAAAATGTGAAGTACGGAAAATATAGTCAGTTGGAGAAGACAGCGAATACGATTCTGGGATACTCATGTAAATAGAATGCAAGAAAATAGACTGGTCCAAATTGCTCTTCAAGAGAATCCAGACTAAAGAATACCACCTGAAAGATCTCCAAAGCGATGGAATGACAGCTGGCAGTCAACATTACAAGAGACGGATAACGCATAGACATATACAAGGATTTATATGGAAGGATAATGCCCTAACAAGGCGAAACAATTGTCACAATATAATTTTTAATAAAATACAACTTAGTAGACTCAAAAAATCTGTGTTTGGTTTAAAATTAATACATAAATTAAAATGGAGTTCTACAAATTAAACGCCAAATCAATAAATAGCATTTTATTCTCTCGGCCTACCCCTGCTGGGATGTAGCGTAATGGTTACTAAATCAATTTTAAACAAATAAAATGACTCAAGGTACCATTTTTCATTACATACTTGAAGCTTTGCTTATTTATAATGACGTGCAGCTATGCTTTTGTTGTATTTTTTTATAAGTAATGTGTACGTATCTATTTGTTCCTTCCCATAAATTATTTGAAGAAAAAAACAAACATTTATGGATTGTGATGCAAATTTCGTTAATTGTTCTGACAAGTAAAGCATGAATTCGGGTTATTTATATTCCAAAATCTCATGAATCAAAATACTTTCATATTATCGTTTGTACTACAGTGCGAGGATATCTTGTCTAACTGGGGTAACTTCAGAAATAACAAAACAAACTTATGTTTTTATACATTTTTGCAGCCACTGGACAAAGCCATGGATTTTTAAGTTGATAGGTGTCCTGGACTCATTTTATATAGTAGAAAATACAAAACACACACAAACAGATAAGCAAAAAATGAACATAAGCAGCTACACTACACAGACTACAGTATTTTGTTCGATTAAAATGCTCTCACACCTTTAACGACATAACGAGTGTTTTGACCTAGAATTTTTCATTCAAGAATTACACTAAATTATAGCAACTTTCAAAATATGTTAAAATGAATTTTTAATTTATGTTTTGCCGAGTAAATACAACTTTTAAGACCAAATTAAAAGTTGTGTGTTTGAATATTTACTAAAATCAATTACGTTTAACTTTAATAAAAAATGTATAGATTTTACCACAAAGCGACTGCCAAAGCAATCCATGAAATTTTTGAAGACAATACGGTTGAAAAAAGCAAAATGTGTATGAAGTTAGATAATGACCAAATATAGAGCTGTGTGTTTAAATATTTACTTTAATCAATCGTGTTCAGAAAAAAGTGGTTTTACTAAGTAAAACTTAAATTTGAAATTAGTAGATTTTACCACAAAGTGACAAATCAATAAATGAAGTTGTTAAATGTATGTTTTGTACTGACATATCTTGGTGGTTTTATAGAATAAAATAACAACTATGTAATTTTTTTCACGTGAATTTTATTTGACCAGTTACCGGATTTTATCGTAACCGACATTTTTTATTTATTTTAAATTCTCTTGCATTACATGACATAAATTCAAATACAAAAAATATTAATAAAATATCAATATAAATACAAAAAAGATCCCACAATGGCATGGCCTGTGTGTGGGTATACAATATAAATTAGGTCATAGTAAAGGGTATAAAGGTATAGGTATTATAAGTGGAACAAGAATAATAGTGTTAATATAAAATACAAAAAATACTTGACTATCAGAAAACAAAAATTATATTAATATATATTTTTTTAAATTAAATTAAAAACTTAAAAACTTAAAAAGATGAAAAAGTAAAAATTTGCAAGCATGTACTACAAGAAAAAGGAGCTTAAATCAGTCTCTTCAATAAACAATCTAAGCAAAATTTTAAATCTACACAAACTTAGGGAATTAACATCTAACAAATAGTCTTTGTGGAATAAGTTGTGGAACAGTTTTGGAGCTATGAAAAATGAGTGTCTTTGCGCAAGTCTAGATTTACAAACATCATCCAGATGATTGGAAAAAATTACACAGTTATTATTTTATTCCAGCAATTGTTAAAATTAAATCAAAGTAGCCCCGTTTAACAGTTGCTCGGCTCAATACTGGTTTGCTGAACCCTCTTGGCATGGTGACCAATGACCACATTCGCACCTGTTGCTCGGCTCGCATATTCTCCAAATGAAATAAGACGATAATTTACGTCGGAGGATGAACCTTGGGGGACCTGAGCGGCGTCTCGGTGTCTCAACTCGGCGGTGGGTAGCGAGTGTCGCGTCGGGCTACATGCCTTGTGTATGGCACATATACATAACGTAACAAGAACAAAACCGCCAAATGCCAAGTCGGAGATAAACCTCTTTCCTGTTGCTGGCTTTGGAATTATTTATATCGGTCATTATAAGCCCGGTTATATTTTCTTATTCAAATATATCATAGGGTTTTAATCAAAGTTTTGGAAATGTCCACCTCCGTGGTGCAATGTTTAGTGTGTTTAGCTACCGTACTGGAGGTCCCGGGTTCAATTCCCAGGGGGGATTGAAAATAACTATTAGTTATTTTACTCTCTAATTTTTTTTAAATATTATATTACTCTGGACTGGTCTCTGAGCGCAGGAGTGATCACCTTGCCATCATGGGAGTTACGATCAAAATAACACTGCGTTAATACGATGCAGTGCCCTATGCAGCATGGGTGTGGATAAAGATTAGAATAATTTAAGTTTTAATTAGTAAATACCATTATTTCTTTTCATCATATTTCAAAGCATTCCGCATCATTTTCTAGCACTGTGAAATGATGCAAAAAGCATTCATACACGTGTCACATTAGATTTGAGAAAATGTGGTATTTACTTAGTTAACCTTAAATTAAAAATGGATATATTTTACTATAAAGTGACTACTTAATCGATTGATGAAAATATTATAGGTATCTCAATGTAACGTTTATCTTTTTGAAATGTGTCTGAACTTGATAGGAAACATGTGTGATTCTTCCCTTTTTTATGAAAAATGTATTTTTTATGTAATTTTTTATGTAACGTTTATCATTCTGCCCATTATTGAACATTCATATTGGTAATTATTTGAACCTCTATTAATGCAATGGTATTAAATCCTTGGGCATAGGCGGTAAGGTTTTCAATACATTTGATAAATATAACTGATTGTTGCGCCATCGTTTGAGATATTGGTGTTGTATTTAATAAGCATATTCTTTTTGTGTATAAAGTGATCGATTCGAATCTTATTTTTCATTAAAAAGCGAAAAACGATACATGTTTTATATTACGTTGAGATACGTTTAAAATTGACATCTCATCCGAACGGTAAATAATCCAGAGTTCGATATTATTAATAATATAATGATTTTCCCCCTTTTCTTCCCTCCCGTCCCTCTTCCAGGGATTTATATTAAATTAAAAATGGGAAATTTTGTAGCTGGAATAGTAAAAAGACCTGTTTTGTGTTACTCGTTAAAGTAAATGTATTTATGTAACTGTTATGCAAAAATTTCAAATAAAAATATATATTTTCAAAAGAAATATTTACTCTACAAATGCTGGAAAAAATTAAGTTTTTTTTCAATGAAAAAAATTAATATTCAACATAATATAACTCCATTTTATTAAGACATTTCACAGGAAATATTATGTTTATCTTAAATAAAATAGCTAGTTTATTTATAAAATTTGTTTTTATCTCGACAATGTCTAATTTTCCATACAAATATTGAGGAAAAAGCAATTACAATATAAAAGGATATATCATAATAATTAAGATAAAAGATTTTTGTACATTTTATGGATTAAATTCTTTAAAAATAATTCACATGTTTATCCGAACAGTAATTTATGCGAAGCGGAGAAAACCAATTACATTTCCTTCGAATAATTAATGACCAAATTAATTCAGCTACATTGAAGTTCGGTATTTACCGTTGAATATAATTCGAGTTGCTTTTTGCACTCGGTCTTATGGACACAATTCTATGATTAAATTGTCACACATTTTTAACACCAAGTTAAATAAATGTATTTCCAACATTTTGAGTGTATCCAAATACTTATTCACAAATATGGATTATCTCCAATTAGAAGCTATTTTTTAAATTATTTTTTGACATCTCAACAAGTCTCAATATTCTTCTTCATCTATGTCGAGATGTCAAACAATAATATAAAAATAAATAACAGTGAGTTTTATGATCCATTCAAAATGTTGTAAATAAATTAACTGGTCAAATTACAAGGAAAACAAAAGTTTAAAGGATATTTTCTTTCGTTTCTCATGTATATGAATAGAATCCAGGATTCAGACCTCACATGCAAAATAAAGAGTTTCTTCTCAATAAAAATTTTATTTCATCTCACGATAGATCTGTTTATGTGAATTTACGTGTCTATGTGAATTTCTAATATTATGTATTATATATACATATTGTCCAAATTCAAGCAATATGTTTCGAATTTGGACAATGTATATAAAATTTCCAAGAATTTAAATAGTGTGGTTGTCAATAATGGGTACAATTGGTGAATGTTACACTTGTGTAATATGATCCCCTTAAACCAGCCTATGACGGTCGTAAGCTCCGTAAATGTCCAGACTTCCATATTCTTCTTCATAATGAGATGTCAAAAAATAATAACATTTCATTGTGGTAATTCATAATTGAGAATTTTATTTGAGAACAAATATTATTTTATTTGAGAGCTTTCTAATAGCGATAAATTTTCTGAATAAACTTGATACGCGCGTCATTCAACAACAATTACGTCACCACTCCTGCTATTTCTACATAAATAAACGCTAAATTTATTAAGTAATGTGAAAATTATTGACTTTGAAAAAACGCGGATTTTTACGATATTTCGCGAATCTTATGTAAATATATTTAAAGATTGATATTGATTGCGATTGAAACATGAGATAAATTTTAATTTCTACATCCAGCGATTTATTACCGATTTAATCGAAAAAGAAGATTTCCATACAAAATTCGTCCAATCACTTTTAATCTCTCATCAGTGGCATCTTATACTGAAACGCCATTAAAATACCAAAATTCACTACCAAATTCGTACCAAAATGAAATTTTTAATCGAGCCTGCGATATATACAATGTAATACTTTACGAAATTTAATCAATAATGTTTCTTTTAAAACTTTTAAGAGAAACATTGTTGATGACTATTGGACTACTTGATTATTTGATAAAGAAATTTTCTATTATTTGGTAGAAATATTTAATGTAAGTTGTAATATTATATGGTTGTACTTATATACATGACAGTTGACTTTTAAATTAAGATTACTTTTAAGTGAAAACCTGTAAAATAAAAAAAATATTTTATTATATTTTGTTATTTTTTGTAAAGATTCTGTTGGTTTTCCAATAAATAATAAAATATATAAAAAAATTTCGACATTTAATTTATTTATGTAAAAGCATAGTTATGTTCAAATAGTGAAATAAGGAAAGGATCCAAGGTTGGGATGAGAAGTCGTGTTATCGATAAAATTAAGAAAATTAGTGTTGAGATTGTTTGGACGTGTAGAATGAAGGAGTTAGGAAAAAACTTTAAAAATATGTGAGACGAATGTTTTAGAAATAAAAAAAAAGGTAAAAGAAGGCCAAGGAAAACTAGGCGTGAACAAGTATATCAGATACTTGAAAACAGTCAGGCTAGGAGTCAAAATAATCGCCGGGATTGTAAAAAAAATCAGTTTTTTAAAAACTTTTTCCAGAAAAAAACAAGTTGTACAATAACGTACTAAATTTGAAATATACAAGCATGATTTTTTTTTCTGTTTTGTACTAACATTTATCGATGGAACTACATTTTGTAAAGTAAGACGGCAAAAAAATATGGCTTCTAAGCCATGGATTTGTTTGATGATACCGGTAATAACAAAACATTGTCACTGGTCAAATAAAAATTTTTTTTATTGGATAAAATTAGTAATGTGGTCTATACTCGCTTGAAAAATTTCTCAAAAATAAATGCTCTGCAAACCAAAGTTACTCTAATATTTTTAAACATAAGTGTATATTGGAATGTGATTGAAGTTTAAGGTCATTTACTGCACTTTCAAAAATACAATAAACCCGATTTCGACAATGCTTTGAGCAAAATGCTAATAGCGACAGTAACACTGCGTTGACAGAATAGCTAGGCCAAATTCAATTCATTCTTCGGCATTTTGTGTCCGATTACAAATACAAGAGAATCAAAAAGTTATCAAAAATTTCGTTCACCAATACAAGAGAATAATGATTATCATACCTGTAAGTAGCTTGCACACTGGTCTGGTAAATATTTAAATTATTCAATCGCCTTTAGTTTGACATTGCCGAACAGGAAATTGAAATTTTTGCTTCGACATGCGACATCCCCACTTGAATAACCAAGTGACCCTCTTATTTTGCCTCTTAATAAATTTTATACTTAATAAGATGGAAATATATTAAGTACAATGACAAAATAATTCATTATATTTCTTAAGGTATTCGATAAGTCGCAACTTAATTTTCTCTAAATCTAGGTAACATTTTACGTACGAATATATATATATATATATATATATATATATATATATATATATATATATATATATATATATATATGTATATATATATATATATATATATATATATATATGTATATATTTATATATATATATATATATATATATATATATATATATATATATATATATATATATATATATATATATATATATATATATATATTTATATATTTATATATATATATATATATATATATATATATATATATATATATATATATATATATATATATATATATATATATATATATATATATATATATATATATATATATATATATATATATGTATATATATATATATATATGTATATATATATATATATATATATATATATATATATATATATATTTATATATATATATATATATATATATATATATATATATATATATATATATATATATATATATATATATATATATATATATATATATATATATATATATATATATATATATATATATATATTGAATGTGTGTTCACCACTTACAATGGATCATAACCCCATGCTGATCAACAGAAGGTCAGTGTCTTTCCTCCTTCCAAACGTTTTCATTTTAATTAAATAATAACAAAATTAGAATAAAACTCATGCTTTAACTCATTCGTTTGTCCGATATTCGTCATTTTCACAGTCTTAAACTGTTAAGGACTTATAGTAATTTTTATCTCATTTATATATCAGAATTCATAGGCATGAAAATCAAATAAAAGTTGAATGGTCACCTAATTATTTTATATTTTACTTTCTCCTTTATATTACTGTAGCACGACTGAATCATTTTTAAAAATCGTTCCCTCACATAATTGCATTCAGGTCGACTGCAAATAAAGCGCACATCGCGCCCCGGTGATCGTATCTGCAGACACCTTGCACGGAATACTGATACTAAATACTTATTGATATCGGATGGTCTGCTACAGTGGCGAGCGGGGATTTCTCAAAAGTTTTTACTATCCTTATATCCAAATTAGAAATATATATGGCTAACATATTTTTTAATTTGAGTTTTACTTGGTAAATACCACTTTTTCTTAAAATTTAATGTAACACGTGTTTTAATTAATTTCGCTTAATTTGAAACACATATATGGTTTTCTTAAATGATGCGGAATGCATGGAAATACGTGTCACACGAATCAGAAATATTGTCGGTAACGACGAAACCCGGTCACCGGTCAAAAAAACGGTAAAAGCTTTACAGTTGTGTTATTATTGTATATTTTCCATCTCTACTATGTTGGCTACCATGTCAGAGGTCCTTCGTTTGATTCCTAAGAGGGTCAGTGATTTTTCTGTTTAATATTTATTTAATATGACTCTGGACTGTTACCTGAAGCGGAAGGCTGATCACCTTTCCTTCGTGTATTTAACGATAAAGATAACACTGTTTATATACTATAAAATGCCCTATACACCATTGGGTATGGATAACGGTTAGAAGATATTATTGTACTAGTATAATCCCAAAAAAATGCCTTTTTTAAAAACAATCAGTTATTTTTGTAGAAATAGCATAATAATTGTTTGAATAGTAAATCCCGCCCCTGGTGTTATATGATCTGCCGTTGGGGCATGCGATATTGAAATGTACGCCTCTGGACGTGCGTGGAGTACGTAATGCTCGAGGATCGAAGGTCATGAAACAGGTTCCTCATCTGGCCACGGTTTCCCATTCGATGCCAACTAGTCTGGTTAGGCTCGCAAAGAACTATACACCAGAAGCAAATTAATTACCAAAGCGGCATCCACTTTGTACTCTTGTAATCATTAACAAAAGACCACAAAATTTACCACCTCACGTTTTTGAAGACGTTAATAAATATTGTATCTATATTTGGAGTAGAAACGGGTTTTTAATTATGTTTGTCTGCAACGTTACCTATTTTACATAATTATGAGAAAACCCTGCTGCCATTTAAACTTTGTTTCCATATTAAGTTTTCATTGAACCCACAAAAATTATAGAACATTACAAGTATTAAGCATACTGTTGGTTCTTTTAAAATAATATTTATTCCATATTATTTTTTGACATCTCATCAAAGACGAAGAAGAATATGGAAGTCTAAGCTAGGACTGACGACCGTCATAGACGTCAGACTTTTATATTCTTCTTCATCTTTAATGAGATGTCAACAAATAATATGAAAATAACTCCTGTAATTGGAGATAATCCAGATTGTGTGAACAAGTATTTGGATAGACTCAAAATGTTTTAAATATTCATCCCCACCAGTTATAGGCAGTGTACAGAGAATTAATTAGAGTAGGCAGTAGAGGTAGGTAGTAAGGTAAGCTGATACTGCTACCTACGTAGTAAGGTAAGCTAGGTACTAAGGTTGTGTAGGTACTGGTTGCGTTTTTGTATATCACGCTACTGGTTTGAAAGGCACTGATATTCTGCCTATACGGAATGCACGCCCCTGGTTGTAGTATACATGCCCCAATTAGATTTAGAGAGAATACCTAATTCACTTGCTTGTATATGGATTGTTAAAACTTACTAGTTCAGGTTTTGCCGCCTTTAGACTTATACGGATATATATACACACAAACGTATGTGTATATTATTTCTTCCTCTGTTATTAGTTTCACTATTAGTACTCGCATAAGATATGTTTTCAATTTTTATACCAGTCCTACGATTATTCACTCTGCAGATTATATCTCAATAAAAATATATAATATTTATACATTTATCTTCTTTCTGGTTCCATCTCGTAGACTGTTGGGATAAGGTCTCTTCGTCTTCAGGTTGTAGGTCCTCCTATCATGGACAACGTCACCTACGCCATGCCTATTAATCATGTTATCTTTCTGTAGCATCCATTAAATTTTTGGTCTTCCTCTAGATGTATTTCGAGGAAGAACCATGACGATTGCCTGGTTCACAATATGATAAATTTTTCTGCGTCCCATGTGCCCATTTTATCTGTAAAAAATACCCTAAATTGTAAAACGCCTTAGAAGCGATTTCTTGCAAAAACGGCGATCTGTAAATTGACCAATAAATATATTTTTTTAAAAAGATGATTTAAAGGTAAACACCATATTCTTTTAAAAACTGTCCTCATATCAAGACTATCTATAATAAACGTTCTCAAAACTTTCAAATAATATATGCAAATATGAAATATTTTTTGACTCGTCGCGACGTTTTTTTGACACTAAGTGAAGACTACATGTATTTATTTTTATGTGGAAGAATACCCAATTGAGCATTTTAAAAATGAAATGATTAAGCATATTTCTGGAGCAGTATTCAAATCTGTTATGCGTAATAGCCGCCACAAATGTTGAAAAGACAATTTTGAAATTCAAATTTAACCGGTTTTGCTCAGAAACGATATGGCAAAATCGTTAAATGTGTACTTATGAATGAATCAAGCCAATTCATACATCTCGACAAAAATGTCGTTGCCTACGTTTTATATTAAAATAAAATACAAATTACTTACTTAAAGGATCCGTAGACACCCTGCCTTGTATCAAGTCCGTAACATGTAAAAAGTGGACTTGACAGATACGTTTGGGTTAATTTCATGATGGCGGAAAATTTCTTGAAAAAAAGAAAGGTATTCATATGATAATTTGGCGTTTGGAATCTGTCTAATAAAAACTCTGTGCACACCCTTGCTGTGGTGGCTGTTAACCCATTCTGTTGAAACCGAATGTTTTTCAACCCCATCCCTTCTAATTCAGGCAACATAAAAATCTGAATCATGGTTAGGTAACGTACAAAAGTGACTGCAATCTCTCTATCATACTGTAATCCTGTCGGAATGCAGGGGCCTCTGGAAAGGTGTTTGGGATTTTTATTACTTTAATAGCTCATCTTTAGCTTAACACATCCACTGAGTAGACTATAGAGCAGGCGTTCAAAAATAGGTCTGCAAACAAAAAAACGCTGTTCAAAAGACCACACCATTATAAAGACTGAAATCACTTAAAAAATAAATTATCCGTCTTCTTTCTTTGCATCAAACTAGTTTTAACCAATGAGTCCATTCGCCAGGAACTACACTTGGATGGCTTGACTCTGGCCAATATCTGTATCCGACAGATTCTCCAGTTCTTTGGACACGTTGTGCGTGGCAACGAGGATAGCCTGGAACGACTAGTTGTGATCGGTAGCCTGGAGGAAAAGAGAGGGAGAGGAAGATTCCCCACACGATGGACCGATCAAATTAAGGTAGCAGCAGGCACCTCAGTAGTTGGAGCGCTACATGTAGCGCAGTCAAGGGATAACTGGAGAAGAGTCATTGCTTCTGCAAGAGTCACAACCCTCAGCAATGAGGAATAAGACGGAGAAGAAGTTTTAACCTGCTTCGACTATTATAAATAAATCAATGGCGTATTTAAATCCATCACGCACTCGTTTTATAATAAAGTTATAAATCTGAAAAGTAAAATAATGAGGAGAGACATTTTTTTATTTAAATTCTCTGTCATTTTATTTACTTATTTCATATTTGCAAAATTAGTTTAAGACTCCTTAAAAACTGGAAATGATATTTTTTAAATACATCTCTTGAATATTTGATGTTTACGTCGCTCTACAGATATAAAAAAACGCAAAAAATGCTGGTCATATTTTTGAAACACAAAAATTTAATAATTGTAATAACAGAGCAAGTCCACTGGACGTATGTTTCGGAATATATTAGAGAAAAAAAACATAAATGAATAAATTCACAATATTGATGTGAAATAATAGAAATCATCGTGTGGATGCAACTTTATATTCAAAATGCTAATATTGTATCCGAAAATAAAACTCAAATTGAAAGTAGAGATCGAATATTTGACCTCTAATTTAAATTAAGCTTTCAAGGTGCCCATTAAATTAATAATGTGTCAAATTAAGTCCTTACGTTGAAAAAGTGTTCATTTAAATATGAATATACGGCATGTATGATAGATGTTTAAATGGTGATATAAGGAAAAATAATAATTTTACAACATCTTGAGTGTGTCCAAATACTCGTTCACAAATCTGGATTATCTCAAAATGTTGTAAATTAATTAACTGGTCAAATTATAAGCTAAAATAAATAACATGGAAATGATATTTTCTGGCGTTTCTCATGGGTGTGATTAAAATCCAGGATTTGGACCTCACAAACGAATACATATAAGAGTTTCTGCTCAATAAAAAGCTTATTTTCATCTCACCAATAGATATCTCTAGTGAAGTTCTAGTGATTCAAGAACAATGTTTCTAAATCATTTCATATATATAGAATTTCCAGAATTTGAGAAGTGTGGTTGTCAAAAATGGGTAGAATTGATGAATGTTACACGTGTGTAAAGTTATCACTTAAACCAGCCTATGACGGTCGTCAGCCCCGTAAATGCCCAGACTTCCATATTCTTTTTCATCTTTGATGAGTCAAAAAATAATATGAAAAAAATAATGACAGATGAGTATTATCTTTAAAATTAAGAAAAGTGTTTTGAGATGGTTTGAGCATTTGAATTGAATGAGTGAGGAAAAAAAAGTAAATCATATTTGTGGAGTGAATATTGTTTAAAATATAACCAAACAAAGACCCAGGGAAACTTGGTATAATCAAGTTTTTCAAATATTTTACAGTCTTTGAATCTTTGTTGGATTAGTTTTATTAATGCATTTCACATGTTATTTATTTTGAAACATATTTACAATATTGCGAATATTGGTTCTTTTTACCAACCGGTTTCGATAAACAATTTGTCATCTTCAGGGATGGATATGTACTTATATTAGTATGTCAAAACATAAACTTATATCCCACCCTGATGATGACAAGGTGTTTATCGAAACTGGTTAGAAAAAAAGTACCAGAAATATGTGATTAAAGCAAAGTATGAGTTTGATTTTAATTAATATTAAGAAGAATATTTTATCTCCAGGAAATTTATATACCATCCGTCCAATATACATACCTTCAAAAATATCAAATTACATATTTAAACATGAAGTATAAAATCGGGGTCAAATATATATTTTTTAAAAATAATAATACAATTTTGGTCCATAAAGAATAAATATAAATCGCTACATGAAACATAAAATTTCGTGATTTACCTCTTCATAATTTTATTTGACCAACATTTTTTTATTCGCATTGAAAACGATAAGTCCCACGTGCAAAATATTCTACATAATTCAAGTTTTAGAAAATTACAACTTCCATACATATAAATATAATAAATTCTAACGGTGGCTATAACTAGCGAAAATACAATAAATAATGTTTTGCTATTGACAAGTTTTACGGTAAACGTCTACCAGTTTCTCTTTATAACATTTTACAAGTCAATTTACCAAATTTAAGGTAGGCGCTTAATAACTTCTTATCCTGGCGAATGACTCACTTGAATTACGATAAAATGATGATAATTTGTCTTAAATCGTAAAGCAGATATGTAAAATAATATTGCATCATCTTGGTTGTCAAACATTCATTGTGATTTGGAAGAGATTAACCCTCAATGAGCCGAACGAAAAATAACCAACTAACCAATACCCTAAAAACACTAACCTCCAAGCACATGAGCTAAGAAAATCTCTTTTTTGGAGAGGCACAGCGTATTTAAAATAAGTATACAAATAATATCTTGTTACTTAGTAAGAGTTTAATACATTTTAATATCAACTGATAGGTCGTAAGACCTGTATTATTAAAAGAAAATATATAATCTCCATGCATTTTATTTTATTTTTTAAATGCAGAGACCCATCAAGTCACCTCGTGTGTCTTGTCATTGGATTTCATTACATACGGTTTTTTATTGTTTTTTTTATCTTTTTTATTTAAATACACACAATGAAAAACGATGATTTTACAATTTTCATAGAATTAACTCTTGATCATTTACCCATTCCTTTATTGTGCCTAGGTTCCATATTTTTTTCTGACGTCTTACCTCCGTCGGCAAATTATATAACCATATTCTTCTTCTACGTTGAGATGTCAAAATATTTTTTTTTTAAATACTCCTCAGTGGAGGAACCCAGATTTTTTATCAAGGATTTGGACACATCCAAAATATTGTAAAAATGGATAGAGTTCCAAAAATTTGTGATTTGTGTTGTTGTCAATCATGAGTAGAATCGTTAATGTTAAAGTTAAAGATCAAAAGTGTAATGTAATATTTTTAAGCTTAATCGTAAGTTTTCTCAATCCAACACACACGGCTTTTGTGAAGTCATTTGAGTCATGAGATTGATTATATATCTGAGACTTCCAAAATTTTTTGTAGTGTGGTTGTCAATCATGAGTAGAATGGTGAATGTTGCACGTGTGAAATGTGATTACTTAACAAGCCTATGACAGATCAAAAACCCTGTAAATACCCATAATTCCATGTTCATCTTCATGTATGTTAAGATATAAAAAAAATGTCCATTAAGTCACTCAATTAAGTCAAAGGGGTTATCTATACCCGAGACGTCTTATTCTGGTTATGTTGACGTACCCATAAAATTAAGGCTCTCCATACATCGGCTGACCTTTACAGTGTGTATTCTGTCACGCTTGACGCCGTGTCAAATTGTTAAGGTGTGTTTATACCCGAATCGCGTACCCATCACTTGGATGAATCACAGCATTTTTTGAATTCATTAACTTGATTTGTATGTAAACAGTGGCGTCCCTCAGGGACAACGTACAAGACTCGTGTATGAATGAAGACGGACACATTGACAAAATCAAATTCTTTGGAAGGCATGATATAATTTTTAATTGCCCTAATGAAATACTTGAATAAAATGGAAAATCATTATTTCAATAGTTGACTAGATTTCAAAAACGATAATTTATTACTAGTATAATTATATCTCAATGTATATTTATTTATACAATTAAATAAAGGAATTTTTTTGTAAAAAATGTGTTGGGTTGTGGTCCCGTGGTTAGTGTCCCGGACTCTTGAGTCTCTCGAGTTTCTGGGTTCGAACCCACTCTACCACAATTACTACCTATTTCTAATAATAATCCGCTTAGGATCACAGAAATAGTTAGAAATTGAAATATTTGTGTAAAAAATAACAATAAAACTAATATTTCCCTTTTTTAACAAAAAAAGACACACTATCCATTGTAGTACGGAGGCGGACTTGAACTTATCCAATTATATTTTTAATTAATGTATTACTTAGTAAATACCACTTTTTCTTGAAATCTATTGTGACATGTGTTTCGATGCATTCCGCATCATTTTCAAACACCGTCATGCGAAATGCATCGAAACACGTGTCACAGTAGATTTTAAGAAAAAGTCGTATTTACCAAGTAATACATTCATTAAAAATGGATAGATTTTACCACAAAGTAACATCCGAATCAATTAATGAAATTATCGAATTGTATTTTATCTTTGAGGTATACTTTTTGTTTCTTTGTTATGATCTCTGTTTACGAACTCAAATGATCTTTTTTTCTAGCAATGATTATTCGTGTCTTTGGAATTTTGCTTAGGAGGTAGTCTTAGAAGTTATTATTTTAATTGATGTTCATATTAACCTTGATAATATTCTTCGTGAGAATTTTTTATTTTGTTATTGTTATGCTTTCATTGTACTTAATTGTATGTAAATATTTTAATGAAAGAAAAAAGAAACAAGTGTATTCGTTAGCTTTGTTTAATGATGCCAACTTGCAAGAACCAGTCTTTAAATAAAACCATCGTTTTGTCAAAAAATTCGACATTAACAACATTTTGAGTCATTTTTATCAAAGTCTTTGTTCACAAATTCTGGGTATTTTAGACTTATTTATATTGTAATTTATATGACATTTGTATTAATATCTCAAAATATATGAAATATGTATGTTGAGATGTAAATAATGTAAAAAATAACTCCAGATTTGTGTAAAAGTATTTGAACAACTCTCAAAATGTTATAAAGATATGGAAATTTCCGTATTAACATTGGCTGGTTTGAGTTTTAACTACTATTTATTTTCTTTCTTTACCGTGTAACTAGACGGAGGCGCAGAAATACGTAGCTGGGAAAGCTAGAAATTATATTTAGTAAAAAAAAAACGTAGCATTGTTTCCATGATAGAGCCTACTGTTAAATATGTGCATACATAATATCATATCATCCATAGCGTATATGTGTGGCCTAATTTCAAAATCCGTCAGAACCATGTAAGTCGATTTCACAAAAATGCAAAATTCTCCGGGTAACATTTATGTTTCAAAGATTTGTCTATCTTTAGATAAAATATTATGAAACAGAGAATATTATCTTTTTTCCAATTTGAAAAACAACGCTGTTTTTAAGTATTTGTTAGCAGGGGTTTCAAGAATATAAATATTTTAAACAATAAAACCTACAATTGGTATTCCCATGGAGTATTTATTTTAAAATCTTATAAAATTGGATCTGGCGGATTTTGAAAGTAGGCGACACATATATCAGGTATATCACAACATGTCTAAGTTATTTCTTATCTGTCTTGTGTCCAAGAGATGTCAAAACATCAGTTTGATTTACGTTTAGAGGTGGCGTTTAAAACGCCATTCTGTCAATATTAAAATTAGTCAAATTAATATTCTTGTACTGATAACTCCGACGCGTCGTTTATACAAATGATGTAGGTACCATTGTCTGAGTTTGTCCGTGACCTATATATATATCTACCTATATATATATCTCATAAAAAGCTTTGTTTTTATTACGTTTTTCAAACGTACAAATTGTTTTCCCATAACAATAATGTAATTCTATTTTGATTTAGAGCTTCCTTGATATTTATAAAGCTTAATTTAAAAAATAGCTGTAATAGAAAATAGCGTGTACCATTCACTGGTGATTTTTTAAAAAAAAATTATAATGAATAAAATCTCATTATTATTTTTATCATGTATATGTATTTTCAAAATAAGTATTTAAAAGTTTATTTTTACAATATTATTGACAAATACTTGTATTCAATATTATAATACACTAATTAATTCACTCAATGAAAGTTAATTTTTTGAGAAAAATTATATAATACCTTGGAAAAATTATATTAGCCCCTGCTTTATTATGAATATAACATTTTTAAATTAATTTTTAAATCGAACACAGATTTTTTGAGCCTAGTAAGTTTTATTTTATTATAAAACACATAAAAATTAATATTGTGGCAATTGTTTCGCCTAGTTATGCCATTTTCAAACGAATGTGAAGATTAAATGGACTGACGGTCCTTTTGTACCTATACAATTCTACAATGAGGATTATTTTAGCACAAGAATCAAAATTGTTTTAAAAAAATTCTTTCTATTTATTTTTTGCAGTTTATTTTTTGTTTTGTTAAAATCGCAATATAGCGTCGTTTGGATTTAAGGCCCACATTTTTTAAGCGTCTTCGACTTCATAATAAGATGGCGTCGCACGAATTTTAAGAAAAAACTAAACACGTACATAGTATTCATTTCATCAATTTTGCTATCAAGATTATTATAAAATTTTATTATGGCTCTTCATAATATATTATTATTAATGATATTCTGTGGGTGATTGACATTAAAAACAAACGTACTCAAGTCGATATGGTTTCCTTCTAGTTAGGCTGCATGAGTGAATGGTGCACTAAAATCAGTTTTAGCAAATAAAAATCTATCAGCGGAAGCTAAACTGGCAGTACACAATGGAGTTTTGGTTCCAACCCTTATGTATGGAAGCGAAGCATGGAGTTGGCAAAAGAAGGATGAAAGCAGACTGAATGCAGTCGAAATGCGATCCCTCAGACGAATGTGTGGCAAAACGATGTTTGATAGATGTTCGAATGATGAAATAAGGAAAGAATGTAAGGCTGAGATAAGCATTATCGATAAAATTAAGAAAGGTGTGTTGAGATGGTTTGGACATGTGGAGCGTATGAGTGAAGAAAGAACGGTTAAACAAATTTATGAGGCGAATGTAGTTGGAAAAAGAAGCAGAGAACGACCGAGGAAAACTTGGCACAATCAGGTATGTCAAATACTTGAAAGCGGCCGGGTCAGGAGTCGTAATAATCGTCGGGTATGTATGAGGAGATGTATGAATGTAGAAGAGACAAAGAATGTTTGCAAGGACAGAGTGGTGTGGCGTTCGATTCTCTCTGCCTACCCCTGCGGGGAAGCGGCGTGATGGTTAGTTAGTTTTTTTTAGTTTTAGGCTGCATGTATATATTAAAACGTTGTCGGCGGGACACGGCATTTGCTGTTTTTCGCGGACTGACGGTCAGCTGCGGGACACGGCAAATGCCGTTTTTGTCGACTGTCGGTTATTGGCGGGAAACGGCAATATACGGGTTTGTTATCAGCATGAAATAAAAAGCGTTTAAGGGTAATCTGCTACCTGGATGCTAGGCGACAGTCTGTTGACGTTATTTGAGATGCCTTGTCCGGATTGGCTAGTGTGTCGCTTGTAAAGGCATCGCCAGAAATCTAGAGTTTTTATCTCAATCTCCAGTTTAGTTTGAGTCATTTCACGTATTGGACTATTTTTCATACCGCTCACACTGTTTTGTTTACTGTTTGGTATTTTATTATTTGAATATATTAGCATTGTATAGGGAATGATACCTCGGAGGGGAAGACTATTTTTTAGAGTTTACAATGCTTCTAAAATTGTGAAATACGGAATACTTAATTAAAAATTATGATTATAATTTATTTTTGATGATCAAATGTCAAATATGATTTCTTTGAAAATTTCAATCGAAAATATTATTTGGTTTAGAAATTGTGTCAATTTTAAGAAAGCGATATATTTTTGCGCTAATCGCGAAAAACGTCCACTATAGGCTAGAGTCTATTGTTCGAAGCGCCCGACTACAATGTGTTAACAGCGTACAACGCGCATGAGCTGGTACAAGTCAGGGTATGCAACTTTGAGTGCCTCAGGCATTGTGGCGATTCTTACTTTTCTCTTCCATGGTGCCCAATATTTCTCCTCGATTTCCTTTCTAGGTATTACGTCTTTAATCCGAGATCCTTCTAAATTTATTCCAAACGTTTTTATTTACGAATTTTATAAAAGGTGTCTCATCTGAAAATAAGCATATGTCGTTTAAACTGCATTAAAAAAAAACAAAATTTTAAGAAAGTACAGGGTGGCACAAAATGAATCACCATTAAACCCTATAAGAAGATGTTATAATTTTTGGAAATGGAGTCGTACGTCAATCAAATTTGACATTCGAACTAGACAGCTGCAGCATACAAACAAATGGATAAAACGGGCACAAATATTTATCAACACTGGCGGCAGCCACTTGACTGATGTCATCTTTTCCACTTAATAAAAATAATAAGATCTAAAAGAAGACATCCATCTATTTTTAAAATTTATTTAGTAAAAAAGTTATCCTAAAACCAAATAGGAAAATTAATTTTGTACCACTCTGAATTTGTCTGTATACTGCAGCTGTCTAGTTTACAAATATCAAATATGATTGACGTACAACGCCATTTAGAAAAATGAAAACATCTTCCGATAGGGTGACTAATTTTGAGCCATCCTGTATTTCTATACATACTTGATACAAACAATTAAATTAAATAAATACACTCAAATAAATGATTCAACAAAAAAAGATTTGCATGGCTTACATATATATATATATATATATATATATATATATATATATATATATATATATATATATATATATATATATATATATATATATATATATATATATATATATATATATATATATATATATATATATATATATATATATATATATATATATATATATATATATATATATATATATATATATATATATATATATATATATATATATATATATATATATATATATATATATATATATATATATATATATATATATATATATATATATATATGTATATATATTTATGTACATTTAAAATCTTGGTTTTAAATGAAATCAACACCTTTCGCATTTAACAATTCAAACAATGGAAAAAATATACATAATTGATTGACTGCTGTGAAAAATATTGAATAAAAGTACGAAAAAAACATCATGCACGATTCAACGATTAAAATTCCTCAAGTAACTCCATACATTTCCGTATTCGATGTTTACAATTGTAGGAAGAAAAAAGTTATTTTAGTTTTTTTTAGTCTTATACTTATTTAGAGATTTGTTTGGCGCGGTTAGACTCTTCAATTTTCCCACATTTGTTTATTTAAATAACAAACGGGAAGTGTTTAATGATTTTGATTATCTTTTTTCATCATTAATTAGCAAGCATTCTCAAAAGAACATGGCCAATAAAGAGGTTACTCTACAAAAATCTCGTATGAAGGAAAATATTTTATAATTTATATTTGAAGCACTAACTTTGTGATTTTCCATTTTATAATCCAAATGTAACTTTGTTTTAAAATCACAATAAAAGTGAAATTTATAGTGATTTTAAAACAAAGTAACATTTTAATTAGAAAATATTTGCAACATTTTGAGTGTGTCCAAATACTTGTTCACAAAATCTGGATTATCTCCAATTACAGGAGTTATTTTCATATTAAATAACTTATAATATATATTAAATTTTCATATTAATATAAAAATAACTCCTGTAATTGGAGATAATCCAGATTTTGTGAACAAGTATTTGGACACACTCAAAATGTTGTAAATAAATTATCTGGTCAAATTATAAGCTTAATAATAAAAATGAAAATGGTATTTTCTGGCGTTTCTCATGTGTGTGAATATCATCCAGGATTCGGATCTCACATACTAATATAAGAGTTTCTGCTCAATAAAAAAGCTTCTTTACATCTCACCAATAGATGTCTCTAGTGAAGTTCTAGTGATTCAAGAACAAGGTTTCTAAATTGGTTCATATATATAGAACTTCCAAGAATTTGAGTAGTGTGGTTGTCAATAATGGGTAGAATTGGTGAATGTTACACGTGTGTAAAGTGATCACTTAAACCAGCCTATGATGGTTGTCAGCCCCGTAAATGCCCAGACTTCCATATTCTTCTTCATCTTTGATGAGATGTCAAAAAATAATAAGAAAATATTTGAATTAAAAGTAGACTTACTCGTACTTACTAAATATATACTAGCTTTCTATGAAGCACACGGATTCCACTAATATCATCTTTAAAAATATCTTCTTTTTAAGTCTGTCAATTCCATGTTCATCGTAGTTATGTCCAAACTCCGCAGTACAGACGAGTACTGTCGTAGCATAAAAAATTGTTTTGGAATCATTTTCAAGGATTACCAAGTCAAATTCATTTTTTTTCATTTTGAGTATGTTATTTGTTTATTCATCTTATTCCAAACCTTGAAGTGAAGTGTGCAGGCCTATTAAATTGATAAAGCATATACATCACTAAATCAAAAAATTATTTAAAAATCACAGTTTTTTACTGACATTTCTTGGTGGAACCGCAGTATATAGAACAAAATATCAACTATGTAGTTTTTTCCAAATGAATTTTATTTGAACAGCAACCGGGTTTCATTGTAACTGACATCATCAGACTGGTCCAGTTTGACCAGTCTGGTAACGTCGGTTACGACGAAACCCGGTTGCTAGTCAAATAAAATTCATGTGGAAATAACTACACAGTTGTTATTTAATTCTATAATATTTTAACACATAAAAATACAAGAGTAGAAGACAACAAGTCAAAGGGATCTTCTCGATCCTACTCATCTATTTAATATTGGGGACAGTATCCATCGTGCTGTGTTACAACGTTAAATAATGTTTGTTTTAAAAAAACAACTTTGTTTTTAACACTTTAAAAAATAAATTAATAAATTAATAAATTAAAAAAAATGTGTTTAAAACAACGTTGTTTTATATTAAAAAGTTTATAAAATGTGCCACAAAGTATTTTCGGTCTATATTTCAGTCGACATACAAACAAAAATTGCTGAAAACACATTTATTAACTGTATTGTTTTTTAATCCAGTTTGTTGGAACTACAACCCTGTTATTGTATATTAGCCACCATAATGAATATTTAAATTTTTCAAATAAAGGGTGGAAATGAATAACAAACTTACAGAATTTTTTTTTCAGTGGATCCTTAGTTTTAACATATTTTTAAATCACAATTTGATATTTATCGACTTACCAGATCGTAATTTGACTCATCGTGGTTATAAAGTAGCAAATTAATGTATTTTACAATTGACTGACAATTTTGAATAAACTTTTTTTATTCAATTAAATAAATAATTTATCTCGACTACCTCTTAATTTTAATATTTAATGGTATTCTAATTGATAGATCAAGTTACCGGAATGACGGATTAATTAAAAATATAAATATTTTTAAACAAATGGTTGTTAGCATAAATATACAAATTAATTGAAAGTAATTTATGATTATTTCTTAAATCCGAAAAATGTTGTTTTTTATTTCTAATTTCATTCATTAGAAATCGTTTTGTGAAATTTTACTACGCACTAATTAAATTAGTTTGAAATATTTTTAATAAATTAAATAAAACGTTTATTTTCAGAAGAATGCTATTAATTAAACTCGTTTAAATAATTTAGTAAAAATGATTTTTTTCAATAAAATTTTTAATCAATGCGCATAGGAAAATTGCGAATGGTAAAAATCGTCACGTAAATATACTGAAGAACCTTCCTTGTGAAAAAAGTACAACTAAAGCATGTTGTATGTTGCATGTGGCATGTTGCGCCATCTTGTTCAAGCTACGGGTCTAGCACATCAACGCTATTCAACTAAGTTACGAAGAAATTAGTAATCATGGTTCTGTAGCGCTCTCTCTTGACCGTTACATTCTGTAGCATCTTCTTTACTATTGTAAATATGGGCCAATTATTCCACGTGCCTCTAATAGTGACTTTAAATGGATATAAGGACGTCTCGACAAAGGTTTTTCGGTCTTCTAGGTTTTCTCCACTCCAAATTCAACAATTCAGCTTATTGACATAACCATTTAACCAGAAGCCTTATCGGTGGACAAAATTTTGCGTTGAAAACGAGGATCAAGCTGAATATTGTTTTTGACCTATTAACGAACCTACGACGTGCATAATGGTCATTCAGTCTATTTGTGGTGAAATGGCAAAACGTGCTGACTAAAAATCAACCGTCAACTGTCAAATTGATATTCTGTAGAAACAATGCTGCCAGTTTAAAACCCAAACCTCTAAAAAAACACCCTATTAATGAGAAAAAATAATTGGTTGGAGAAGGTCAAAAATTATATTACAAATACCGACGAATGCGTCATTCGGTAATTGCGCACAACTACAATATGCGCATTAAACCCTTAACATTTGCCCAAACAGATATTTGGCAAAGATGTTTTTTTTTGTATATAAATAATGTTTTATTGAGATACTTTGTTTATATCATTATACCTTCAAAATGAGTCAGTTTCAATCACCTTGCCTTCACTATACACTATACAACATGCGCAAGAAAATATTGTTTTTTGTCATGTATCGAAACGAATGAAAAACCTTTTAAATACAAATGCAACCTTGTTTAATTGATTGTTAGTATTTTTTATGATTTTCATCGTAATTCAGGGTGGGCTTGCTAAAAATAAAATTGAATTTATTTCCATTATCAATTTAATTACAAAATTATAATACATATTAATTAAACCTTTATTATAATTTTCACCGCTTTATTGGTTAATAATTAAATGACAAGTTTAATGAAATAAACATATTATTTGAGATAACCACATATTTTTTGTATTTTGTGAAAATATGTTATTTTTGCATAGAGTACGACTGAATTTTTGAGACGTATTTTATACAATGTGTATTGATAAGGAAAATAACCTGGTTTTATATGGAACTATTATTTTTTTACAGGAAATAAATAATTTCATAATTCTATTCATAACCCTTTGTCCGAATTGCCTGTACTACATACGGGTAAAAAAATGGGTCTTTGCTGATTTGCCAATACCTGGTATGGGGACCCTGGCAAAGAAATATCTCTAATTGATTTAACTGTAGTTACTGAGATAGTAGAAGATTATAATGGAATTATAGGCTAGAAATACTAGATGGCAACCTTTGTGGATCTTAAATCAGTTTAAAAATAAGTTAATAATTCTCTTTGTTGAAACTCATTAAAAAATCAGAAAAAATCATGAATCAGAGATAGTCGTAGATTATAATGGAATTATAGGCTAGAAATACTAGATGGCAACCTTTGTGGATCTAAAATCAGTTTAAAAATAAGTTAATAATTCTCTGTGTTGAAACTCATTAAAAAATCATAAAAAAATCATGAATCAGAGAAAGTAGTAGATTATAATGGAATTTTATGCCAGAAATACTAGATGGCAACCTTTGTGGATCTAAAATCAGTTTAAAAATAAGTGAATAATTCTTTTAGTTGAAATTCAGTAAAAAATCATGCAATCTGCAAAATTTTATTTTAATGGCTTGCAATAATGTATTATTTCATTATCAACCATACACTTAAAAACTTTCCCGATTCCGATTCCGAATAAAATCTTCATTTAAACTCATCAGTCAAAAATATAAGGTGATAATCGGCCTATTACAGGTCATAAACCCTTTGAATACCAGACCATATTCTTTTTCATCTATATTGAGATGTCAAAAATGTAAATATCTAATGTTCTATATCAGAAAAAAATAACTATCCTCTTTCCAAATAAAATCCTTATTAAAAATCATCAGTCAACGGGTTGGTCGATTAAATAATCATTCTTACTCCTTTTTTTTAAACAATCACCTAAATAGCGCTTAATTTATGTTAAGATAATCATTACGCACAATAATTGTTGGCGGTTAAGTGCAATTGGAAATAAAAAATTATTCTATTTACTTTGGATTAGAAATCCGAAAAAAGTGGTGGGATTTAAAATCGAAATTCGGGTAAATTCTGGATAGATCATAGATTTGGGGGTAAGTTGTTCCCTATCACCGGAATTTGTATTGGGGCAGGTTTAGGCTACGACAGGATAACAGAGATAAAAAATATTAATTATGTATGCTCATAAAAATATTCCAATTTTTTACGGACCATAAAAAAATATTTATGTAGACCTCAGCAAAGATATTAATTTTAAAATATCGTGTACGCGGTCTGACACTAAGTATATAAAATAAATTTGTCTTATCTTGACAGATTAAATGACATTAATTCAAGAATAGAAATACAGCTTGATATTTATTTTTATAAATGTGGCATTAACATATTCTTAGAAAAAAATTGAAAGATAAAAATACTGTTTGTATTGACAATCTTAAATTTTCTTCTAATATAACTAATTGTTATCCGTCGATTATAATAAATAAATATAAATACGAGGTAGACATTAAAAAATGTAATACGTCAAATTTTGCAAAACAATGACTCATTTTTAAATGATATTTTCTTTAAAATTTAAGCAAAAAAAAAAATAAAAATATATATATACATATATTACTAATGATACGTTTACTTCCTAAAGGCTGAGAGCTATAAATTCTGAAAATCGTAAATTATTTCCTATGAAGTTTAAAAATTTAGAAATCACGTTTTTTCCTCCTATTTACAGATATTGTATAAAGTGTATATTTATTGAATATGATGAAGATACTTATTATGGGTCTTATCGATTTTATTTTACGTATGACATAGTGTACAAACTTTTTGATTCAAAATTATTCGCAAGACATATGCTCTGGGAATCTCAGATTTCCGTTATCTTTTACAAAAAAAAACATGTTTCATATCAAGTTGAAATATAATATTGACATTAAATCCATAGGGTAAATGATCGTGTGTCGGATAGAATAAATAATAACCTATTGAATTCGCTGGAGCGTATAATAATTATGTCGCCTTCGGGCAGTGTGTCTAAATATTTATTCAAAAATGCCATATTTGTTCTACAACATTTTTACAGCTCGATGACGGAAAACGCTCGATGATTCACGGAAGTTAAAAAAATCGCCATCGTAACGCTTATATAGCGCCGTATGTTTAAAACCGTGTAGATCATTTAAAATTATCTTAAAATTAAAACATCCGTATTTTAACAAAATTGAAAGAAATTTAAAGAAGTCAGCTTAATTCTATGATAAAAAAAAATTAAATCGAAAAATCAATACTAAAAACTTTTTTATACATATTTTTTTTAATTAAAATAGTAAGTGCACTAAAGTATTAACTTCTTTTGATCTTTAAATGACCTACCCACTCGTATGTCGTGTGTACTCAGTCTATTAAGGTGTAAAATTTCAAACGTGACCCGTCAAAGATTATTTCAATTAGTATGTATGTATTATTCCCAATATTACGTTGTCAGCAATAGGTATGTTATAAGAGGAGAGTTTAAGCATGATAAAGATTATGAAATTATTGAGCATTATTTTATTCAATTAATAGCAATTTTTACATATTTTAAAAATAAAATTAGAGTCCGCCTTCGTAGTGTAGTGATTGCTTATTTTCCCTTGCAAATTATGTACAAGGGTCGTAAGCTGTTAATTATGCAATAAAAATACAAAAAAGGTGGTTTCATTAAATTGTGCAAGTTAAATACTACACAATTTAATGAAACTGCAAAGATATAAACTGATAAAACTGATCCGACGAAGCTGTAGAATTGCAGACACAGGACAGCATCCGTTGTCTCCACCTAGATCCTGTAATTCTGACCACAACACAATTAAATGGATCTTCTAAAAAAACCGTTTTCCTTTTTTGATATAAAATTTCTCAAAATAAATTCACACAATTATGATTTTTCCTTGAACTGTTGGAAATTACCAGAGAAAATATTAAAATAAAATAATCGTTTTCACGCTCCTTCCTTTAGCATCTATTTGTTGGCGAGACTACAGTTTGCATTCCGTTTATTCTTTTTTTTATTTACTTAGCCCGTACAAATATTGAAGAAGAATCAAGAGTATTTGCAATGTTTGGGTCAAGTCCTTTAACGTGGGACGAAGCGCGATTTTTATTATATAAATATTTGCACAGTTCTAACACTAACTCGTAAATAATCAATTGTTAAACTGATCAACAGTCTTTTTTTGTACTTACACGAGTCTGGACACTGCCTTTATAGGTGCGGTGATGATTGCGTAACGTTTGTGTTCTTACATTATGTAATATAAACATATATATACATAAATATATATATATATATATATATATATATATATATATATATATATATATATATATATATATATATATATATATATATATATATATATATATATATATATATATATATATATATATATACATATATACATATTTAAATATACTTATATATCATTTTGACGTTTCTGGGAATTGAACTTAGGACCTCCAACACGGTAGCGAAACGAGTTGACTACTACACTCTCCAAGAGAACACCAAGAAGTTTTTTTTTAAATATTGACTTCTCAACATAAATGTCAAAGTAAAGTCTTGGTATTTACAGGGCAAACGACCTATCGTAGGCTGGTTTCAGTAATCACTTACAGGTGTGACATTCACTATTCTACTAATGTTTGACAACCACACTATTTGAAACTTGTTTTGTATTATCCTATAGTTGACATGTTTTTTTCTTCATATATGAGTTTCGGCAGCAAATATGGTGAAATTGAGTAAGCTTTTTTATTCAACAAACCCTTAAGAAATGTTTGTAAGATTCTTCTCAAATAATTTAACGTTCCTTCTTCATCTGTGTTGAGATGTCAATATAAATAACTCCTAAGTTGAGAAACCTTTTTTTTGTGAACTTTGAACGCTTTGGACAGATTCAAAATGTGAAATACGAGTATTTTTCATTTCTTAAGATTTTGTATATACATATATATTAAATATAACTAAAGGGTTTTTTATAGGGAACTAAGTAAAGATATAATTATTAAAACAGCAGTAAGTCAACGTTAAAATATATTTTATTTCCATAGTTATACAAGGTTTTGTATATTCTAATGCTACCATATTATGTTTGTTTGAACAGTAAGGTGAATTTTATATTTAAATATTGATATGTTTCATTTCATAAGAAGTGTTATCATTATAGGAATACTACAAGTAGTCATTTAATATTAGATTTTGCATAAGAAACTGAGAACATGTATGTTTTATGGATATGTAAGTATAATTTTCACAGTATTTTTTCCGGATGGCATTTATAACCATACATTATTTTGTATATATTTGTGTTAGAGAAAATTATTGGATATTTCAAAACATATGTACGTGTATTATTTTTAGTGCCTTTGTGAATTGTTATATTTTTTAAATATATTTTAATTAGTATTATCTATTGGGTGTTTTCAGACAATAGTGAAGTGTGGTTTATATATTTTGTATAACTAATCAATTAACACATACATTTTTTTAATACATCTAATAGATAAGACTAGTTGGCCGGTGTTATTTTAACTACTTATTTTCCACATTATATATATATATATATATTTGATGCCATTACAAGCTTCAAAATTGTGAATTATGAGTTTGGTTTTTGGATAGCTAAAATAGCAATGTTTATGTGGTCACGACCAACCTATTTTGGCACTATCTTTTAATATTGAAATGTGAACTTAGAAAGTGTGTTGCAATCAACTACTGACATGTATTTTTATTGCAAATTTTGCAAATACAATATGTTTTACTTCAAGATTAATTATTATTTGAAAAGTGATTCCTCCATTGATGTACTTGCGAACATGCATTTGGTGCCTTTTTAAGTGAACATGTACTTTCATTTACGAAAACAATGTGCCTTTTTTATTAATCAAGTACGTTTTTGTTATTGTTGTTCAAAATCTCTAAGTAGGTACTTTCGTTTACATTTTAAAATAAATTGTGTTCATTTTATGAAAATCACAAGTATGTTTACTTTTTTACTCGAAATCTTTACAAAGTTCTCTATTTTCGAAAAATAAAAAAGGTAGGTAAGATAGGTACCTTTAGTTTTTAATCATTTTTTTTAAATTACCTAACGTCCAAGTGACTCTGAAATCTAGCTACGGCTTATGCAACATCGCTTATCATAACCCTACTCAGGCTTCAATTTTTTATGTTTCATAGCCTATGCCTACTCGTGAGTGGATTTACTCTTTATGTTTAAAGTTACTATAATTTCATGTAACTCATGAGTGAAAATTCTAGGCAAAAACACTCGCAAGTTTTTAATCAAAACCTTCAAGTGCCTTTTTACATTTATTTTCGAAAACGAGGCGCGTTTGTTTGGGAAATTCCGACTATGCAAATTTTAAAAGCACACATAGTATGTTGGCAAGTACCTCTAACGAAGATTCACAAGAACGCTCCTTCAACAAACAATTTCTACATGTGTGTTCCTCGGCACCTACGAGTGCAAGTACATAAGTTTACACATAACATTTGTAGGTATATTCGTTTTACAGAAACAACAATGTACCATATTCAACTTACAATGCAGAAACAACAGACTTGTTACAAGTTTTCATCCATGTTTTATACTCCAAAATGCACTTTAAATACGATTAAAATGTTGCAACTAAATGAGTACATATACAGTGGAACCTCTCATAACGATCATAATTAGTTTCAGAATCTTACTCGTTAAGCGAAACACTCGTTTAACGAAACATTTTCCTTTTTGACTGGCGCGGAAGTCCCGGCTCATAAGTGAATGTCGTAAAAAAGGGACTTGCCCTTTCTCTGTTACTCGTAATGCGAAAGGTGGCACGCTAAGAGAGCAAGTTTTGTATATATTTTTGCTCGTGATGTCAATTACTCGTTATGAGAGGTGCTCGTTATGAGAGGTTCCACTGTATACTACATAGATTGCAATTAAGGTGAGCACATTTTTGGGCATTTTTTTGTATTTTATTTTTTCTTATACATTGTTTAGCAGTGGATTATATTTTTATAGTGCGTCTTATTATGAAAGCGATATAGAACGTCCATTATATGCAAGCTTGAGCTTTATCCTAACCACAAGCTTTTAGAAGATAAACACAGTCTAGGCCAGGCCTAATCACATTTAAGGATATCTAATTTATTAATAATTTATCAAAATTCCTATATTATTTGCACGACACCTAAAATTTTGAGTATTTTTTACGTAAAATATCCACATCAAAAAATAAAACGTTATTTTAAAACATCAAAAAAAGCTTGTTATTAGATCACGTGCTTCGTGCGTCAAAGTATTTTAATATACAGTATCTACGACTTTTTGCTAAAAAATAAGCTTTTCAGTTGTAACGAAACCATAAAAGTTTTTATTCTATGATAAAAAAAATATGTGGCACAGTCATTTATTGAATACTTATTTCAATGCAAATGCAATGAATTGTAAAACATGTTTTGAATCTGAGAATAATTTATAAAATTTTCAAAGTAAATAATGAAATTCCCGTTTGAATTCCCGTAACGAACGATTTTTCTTGATTATTTCACAAGCTACGTTTTAAGGATTTTACGAAGGCTTTAGGCATAATCAAATATCTTCTGTATTTATAAAATAATAAATTCATTACTTTTTTTTCAATAAAAAACGTACACAGACACAACACCAATACAATAGTTCACTAACTGGTGGTATTTTTCACAATTTTTTTTTTATATGAGTACCAATTAATCTTTACTTTTATATTCGTAGTACTAAAAAAATCCAGATTTCACAACGAAAACTAGACATTGTTTCAATCCAATTCTGAAGTATATTTTTTTGTATGTAATCACAATAATTACAACTGTACGTATTTGTAGAATAGTTGAAAACTTTTTTGTAAAAAATAATAATACTCAAAATTAATTCTATTTGGACTATGTAGTGGTAAAAAAACAAATAATATATATAATCTTGTACCATAAAAAAATAGATTTTCCAGAAATAGATAGTAAATAAGAATTTGTTACCAAAAACTGAAATTTACACCAAGCAATGAAGTGTGAAACTTTCACGAGACATGTCAATGACGCACATAATTGTAACTCGATGTGCGACTAGCATAGGGTTAACTAATGTATTTGATTCCATATCCAATATAATGTTAAAAAAAAATTATGTTTTGAAATATTACTATTGCATTTACTGATAAAAATATTTTTTACTCTATGCTAATGCCATCTATTGACATGTTCTTAAAGTAAAAATAACACGCTCAAATTCAGTAGTTTATGAGTTAAAATCATAGATGTCTCTATCACTCCATTTGTAAATAAATTTTATTAGTTCGCGGTACAATAATAATTTACTATCTACCAATTACAACAAAAAAGCAAAACGATTATTTTCTTCGAAAATCTTCTTAAATTTAATTTACATGACCACCTAACCTTAGTTTCTAGTTATAGAAAAATCCTAAAAAAGTAAAAAAAAAATCAAGGCTGTTTGTTCTATATAAATTTGATGAAATAACAATAAGTAATATTAAATTGTAACTATAGTTATTTTATTTGTTACTTTTTTTGGTGCGTATAAAAGCTCTAGTATCTAATACAAATCCTAATTATTATTCTATACTCCATACAGTGCGCGGATGTATTTAATATATTTCTAGATATTTTAATAAATTATTTGTATTATGCAAAAATCAAGCAAAAAATTATCCAAGACGATTGTATTAAAAATGATCAGGGCCGTCGCTAGACAAACTTCGGACTGGGCAAGAACTTTAGTGGGGCCAACAAATAATTGGACGAAAATACCATTGTAAATATCTCGTTTGTAATGTCACTATCGGAACATTTCCTTTTTGACAGATAACAATCCCAGCTTTTAGTGCGAAGCCCCAGAGCGCAAGGCTCTGAAAGGTATATAAAAAATTTGTCCTCTCTAAAGTGGTAATACATATGTCAATTTTTATAACCCCTACCCGGACTTCAATGGTGCATAGGGCACTGCATCATATAAATGCGGTGTTATCTTGATCGTTAACACATGAAGGAAAGGTGGTCAGTCCTCCACTTCAGGTACCAGTTCAGGGTAATATTTAATAAATATTTGAGTGAAAAATCACCTACATTTATTTTATCCCCCACTGGGAATCGAACCTGGGACCTCCAGAACGGTAGCCGAGCGTGCTGACCATTTCACTACGGAGGCGGACAGTAAAGTAACACGTCAATAAAATACGGCATCAAAATATATAAGACATATATAACTGTTCGGGGTTTATATAAAAAGTCTTTATTTGAAAATGAAATGTTGGTAATTCATGTGACTTAAAAAATATTATGAAAACGGTCTATGTAAAATATCTAACGACCAAAAAAATATATTAAATACAAAAATGTGTATTTCCACATTTGCAAAATAAATTTATTTAAAATAAAATGAATGTCAAGATAACGGTTTCATTTTACAATAAAAATGCTAAAAGTTTTGATTCGTCGACTTTGTGAAGAACAATGTACTCGTATATGTACATATATAAGAACAATATATAAATTCTGTCGAACTCAAAATTAAAAAATGAAAGCGCTTTAATAAGCAAAAGCCAAAATAAATTTATTTAATTTCATAAAGCTGACACCATTTTGCTTTTAATCTATGTTTAATATGTATCCATCTCTTAATTAATTATAACCTCTTCACAATTCTTACTTTTCCGAATAATTTTATTCACTAATTTTCTTTTTCGAATTTTACCATTTTTTTACCACAGTTATTTTGTCTTATCGAATCCGTTTTTCAAATGATCTTAATGTAATACTAGTAAGACTATGCTTGTACGACTTATTTTCCGAAGAAATGACGTTTTTTAGAAGAATTAACTAATTTTGATAAGCATTAAATTTACACTAGTGTAGTATTGTCTACATTCATAGCATCTCAGAAAAAAGTTTAAAGTTTACAAAAGAATATTTATAATTAATTAAATTTATTGAAATTATAAATAAGGATATTAATTTTACGGAAGAAATCGTGTTATGTTTAATTTTAGATTAATATGAAAACATAATGAGAATTTAAAAAAATCGTTCAACAAATTAAATAGCATGTAGTAATTGGTTGTTCACGTTAAATTTCAAAGAAGACATTGTATATATATATAATAAGTTGATAAAAAATATTTGTATTTTTCCAAGACGATAAAGCAATTTAGACCTAAGCTCGAAGTAATTTACTGGCTAAGATAATTTATTTAAAGATTTTCCAAAGACTTGACATTTTCTTTACACCAGTGGACCAGCCACGTAAATGTTCGAAGTACACAAACATTGTATAAGCAAAACCAAACGCATGAATACATTTAGTTAATTGTACACAAAAAGTGTTAATATTAAATTTATTAATAAGTGTCGTCATAAGATAGGTTTCAATTAACTAAGTTATTAAATATTCCTAGTATATAATTTGCTTAAATTTTAAGACAACATGTAAATGTGTGTTAATATTAATACAAAATATTTGTGTAAAAGCGATAGTAGGTATTTCTACAATTTTTGTAAGAGTTTGAATTGTACGAATACCCGAAGCATTCACCTTACGTTTTATTGATATGTATTGATATGTATCATATGTATTTATTGATATGTATTATTAAAAAAATGTATATTATGAATGTTAAAATTAAGCCGTCAAATAGGCAAATCATAAGGAATCTATGGTTAAAGATTCATCGTTACATCACGTATAAAATACACATGAGGAATTTTTATCTGGGCTGGATTTACAATTAACCTGCGCAATCTAGAAAACTCTTACTTTTATTTCTAACAAATCTGTTATTTTTAAACTGATTTTAGTATTGTCAGAAAGCTTATATCAATATTTCCATCGAATAGAAATAAAGTTAGTGTTTTCTGAACTGTGAGGTTGAAATGTCCACATTCGTATGGCATCAGAGTCCTAGTATCGTGTGGCTAGTCCCATTTCATCGTCTTGGACATTGGTTAAGGATTCTTATTATGATTTTTTCCCCGAATATAAAATCCTTTACCTTTTGCAGTAGAGTGTTAATATAAAGCATATGAGCCCAAATAAAACTCGACGTTTTACTTTTATTTTGAGTTATAACGTGATGTTCTAAAAAAACGTGGGAATACATCAATTTAAAACTTGCGATGTTTCAAACTTTTCGGAATATACTCATAATGTGTATTTAAGTTTCAGTCATATACGAGTATGCCCATTTATTTTCAACATTTGATCATCTCGTATTGATCGAAGTATTTTACCTCTCTAGCAGTCGATATACATTTTCATTGTACATTCTCCGGAAATAAATTATACCAACGTAGTTTGTGTGATTAACAAATTATAAATTCACGAACAGAGTACGCGATTAATACACTATTTAAAGTTTACATTAATTACATATATGACCCTCACACTACCGGGTAGTTGGATTATCTAATCACAAGTATTAAAACTAGCAAAGATCACAATGATTGACAAATTGATGCACACGAATGCACACAAAGCGACACTTAACACCTTCATAATATCCAATAAAAGTTACATTCATTTATTATATATTTATACCTAGTTTACAACATTTAAACATCGAAATTGAAACCTGATTATTCAAAGATTACAAATTTTGTGTTCTATTGAAAATTAACCCGATGAATTTCCAACGAAAAAAAAACTATAAAGAATATAATTAAATTTTTGTACGTTAAAACGTATAAGCACATTTAAATCTACTGCGTTTAAAAAAAGTAATAGTCATATATTTGAATTAACGAGGTGCGGTAATATGTAAATAATACACGTGTATAATTATTTATTTGAATATCTACGACTTATTTACTAAAACGCCACTTACTTACGCCAATTCGCTATAGTGCTGTGCATATCGTATCCTCTACAATGTGAGAAACATTGCGAAATTCGTATCTACTATACCTTCGAGAAACAACTTTTAGGCCTGCATTCTACTCCTATTAGGTGTGTGTTTTCTGTCTGCCTATAGCGTGTTTCTACTACGTTTTCCTAAAATCACGTTTGATCCAATGGGTCTGATATGTATGACTTATAGCGCGCACAGAGCGGCGGATAGAATCAACAGCAGGGTGGCCGCTGTGACAGTGTGCAACAGGGCGACCGGCGCTGAGGAACTGCTCAGGGGGTGGGTGACTGCACCCTCACACGGCTGGGCGGGTGTGTCTGAAACATTGTTTTCAAAACAATTATCTATTTAAAGTTGTCTACTGAAAACTCAAACAAATCGCCGGTTTAAAGATAAAACTCAGTTTATTTTCATGTATGTTATAGTTAGTGTACTGATGCAAACGAGATATTGTTACTGACAAACATACGAACATTTGTAGTAATTTTATGATGTAAAATTTTACAATATACTACAGTATTATTTGTTTTTTAAATTGTAAAACAATTTTATTAAAAAAACGGAAAAATCATGGAAACAAATTATTGAGTTTTACGTCTAAGCCTACGATGTTTTAAACAGATATGCCCCCTATCAAAGGAGGCGATATAATTTAATTTTTCATCATTATTGTTATACTAAAATACTATATAATCAAATTTCACAAAGTGAAGTGTATTTTTTTATCATTCGCAGTACACTTTGTATAATACCATTTAAAACCTAACATTCATAACTCCTTGTTCCAGAATAAACATTTCATCAAAATGCAGTTTACAGTTGACCTGATGATGAAATGATTATTTTGAAACCGGTTTTCTTGAAGTAGTGTTTTTAGTGGTATTATACAATGTGAGAGATGAATGATAAGGAGTGCGTAATATTACCATACTACATACAAACATAACAATGCTTGGAATGTACAAAAAATAAAGTGTATTGTTTATTATTTATTTTTTTGTAAAAATACATACATATTTAGAGTTGGAGTAATATTTCCCAAATTGAATTAATCTAATAACATTATTCTAAATATTATTAATATTAAAAATATTTACTTTGCGGTTAGTCATTTTTACATATATTTTTTTACAAAAATGTTAATAATATTAGTATATCGCTCACTCCTTTCAAGAACGTCATAAATAAAAAATTGTCAATTTTCAGTTGTGCATGTTTTCGGAATGCCCAGAAAATGTACTATATCCCAGCAAAAGAGGCATATTTTTATCTTTATAATTACCCGTACAGGGCAAAAAAATTTGTTTTTGCATTTTGAAGAAAAGGTATTGTTTAATTATTATTTGAAATATACTAAATATTTTTCAAATGGAGAAAAAACCTTCAGGTTTTACCTAAATAGATCTGTTGTACAGTAAAAAGCTCAATAAGTGGATTGATATTTATTTTTAGTACATTGTGTTTTATTTTTTAACTTTAAAAACCTTCTCTTGAAAAATCAAGTTTTTTGATTTATGACGTTCTTGAAAGGAGTGAGCGATATAACCACTCATCGATGAATAATTGTATACTAATATTATTAACATTTTGGTAAAAAAAAAATTCTAATAACATTATTTATATTAAATTTTAATTTGACTCTGTTGATACCACTTTTTCTCAAAATGGAATGAAACGTTTTTTGTTAAAAACTGAAAGGACTAAACAATAATTTAAGCGTGAATCATATATGCTGATCATCTTACAAATTTAACTGTGTCGCAATCTAACAAACAGCTCTGACTCAAAGTTTGACCGTTTAAGTTTCCCAACAAACCCTTACCTATAATTGATGGCCTAAGGCGAAGTATACATAAGTCCACAAAGTGCAGCTTAACTATGTATTACACTTGAGAATGTTTAGGGTGGAAGCATGTACGGCACTTAAGCCGCACCTCCAAGGACAATTCATCCTGCCACTTTAAAATTGCTTATTTCTTAGCTAAGTGCCAGAGAAATTTATCATAATGACAAATATTGCAATGAAACACAGAAAATACAAAGATAAAAAATAAAAAAAAACAACAAAAAAACAAATCAATGCAGTTAAATAGAGATCAAGAGAGGTTTATATTCATTCAATATTTATTAAACAAATCACACAAAGTGTAGGTTTTAAAACAACTATGAAATATTAACGTTTGCAGCATATTATAGTAAATAATAGCATGTTATAATTTCTGTCTCCTTTGACAATATTTTACTTGAATACGTCCGTTTTTTCGACACCTTTGAAAGGATACTCTCACAAGGCAAAAAAGCTGTTAAAAAGCAAATATTTTCATTAGTCAGTGTATTGATTATAATAAGTAATATTACTTTTGTTACTTAAAGTATGTATAGCAATTTTCTTTTGCTTGTATAATTTAAAAAAAATCTTAACTGTTAATTTTTATTGATGAACACTTTGAATATCAGTTGAATAGTTCAACTAATTGCAACAATTAGTTGCAAAGGAATAAGTATATATATTTTTAACATATATTTACTTGGCTGTTATAAATTAGCTTTCTTTAAAATGGAACTCTAAATGGCATCAATATGAGAACATTAAACAAATAAATGAGTTCCGCGTACGCAGTGATGACATTTAGACGTAACATGAAATTAATGTCTCCATCTAACAGGATAATAAAAAAAACACATCGTTTTGGCGATGAAATGTATGATATATGTTTAGTAAAGCCTTGTTAAAAATGCGGAGAAATTCATATTCGTTATGAACCCTCAGAACATGTGGCATATTTATGTCCTTTGTATTACAAGGTTCAACCTCTTTGAACTTTGAAATTCTGACGTACTCGTACATTTAAATGTCCAAAACTGAAACGATAACGTAAAAGTATTATGTCTCGGGTATACTTTTCAGTACAATTCCCTAAAGCAGTTAACCAACTCGGAAACAGCGCGTCCACTACCAACTTGCCAACTTTGTAGCAATTTCAAAGACAATTTGTGTCACACAAATTAACCCTGAGAACTGTCTCAACTGTCCAATAAACTAAACACACAATCAAAGTCACTTTTCAACTCATATTGTGGGTGATAACATCTGTGTTACTTTTTCTCTAAATAAACTTTAGTCCTTACATAAAATAAAATGATTTAGAGATCCGATTGCTTCTTAAATTCTATCTCTTTAAGCTAAGACAGTGTAGCCATGTTTGTAAAACAATATACGACCACATCCCTGAACCACGGTACAGCGAAGGTACTGTTAAGCTAAAAAAAGTCGTAAATTTAGTTTTTCGTGGAATTACTAATAGACGATTAAAAAAATCAATTTTCAATTGATAATCCGTAATTTCATAGATTATTATTATAAATTACTTAGGTACTTGCATGAAGAATTGAAATATTTGTCTGTTTTAGTTGCTCAGACAATAAATATATTTCCATTGTATATTTTTTCTTTTTATATTTTTACAAAATTATTAACTGTTACTCAATTTAAATTATTCAAATTATCAATTACAACTCACTAATGATTCCACTCACTTTTATACAGCACACTACTAATGTGTGTATATATATATATATATATATATATATATATATATATATATATATATATATATATATATATATATATATATATATATATATATATATATATATATATATATATATATATATATATATATATATATAACAAGAATCATATTGTAATTTTTTGCATATTTTTATACATAAACTACTATTTAATGTTTTTGCAGTTTGATTTTTGAAAGAAAAAACTCATTGTTTGTTGAAAACTTATTTTTAGGTTTTGACAGCTTTATTTTGAATACTTGAATGAGATTATAATTAAGAGTTTCCATGTTTTCATCTCATATTTCTACACAAAATCAGTATCTTACCAAAATTTTAAAATAAAACTATAAATAATTTGTTAAAATAAGGTTTTTGGGTTAGTTTTTTTATTTGATTAATAAATAATCAATATATGTTAGTTTAATGGGGTGAGAAAATAAAGAAGAAAAATATATGTATTCCAGGGATGTTTTTTATTGTTACCTGGATTATTATGGAGTCTCGGTAAAAACTGATTCCAGAACGCGCAAGTTTGTGCCCTCGGTCCTTTTCCGATCCCTGACCCGTCAGCATTGAATATGTAGTAATTAGGCTTCTCCTTGCTGTAGAGGGGCCAATTTTCTTCTTCAGGAACTGGGCGTCTAAAAAAATTACAATAATTGACTCAATTAAAACTGTAACTGGTAAAGTATAATTATAAAAATAAAATATTGCTACTAGAATACTTTTGAGTAGGTATATTAATGTAAACACGAGTAGTTTTGAGAATATCTGTATACTCGAAACTAGTCGTGTTTACATAAAGGGCTTTTAGGCAAGTATTTTATTTTTATATGTAAATCAGCATGTTATCCCACAAAGTTCATGCAAAATCTGGTATCTGAAATTTTTATTTATTATGTCTCCATTTTTTTCATTAAAACCATATTTTATATTTACGGCTAATTATTGTTTCCAAAGGAAACAAATAAGTAAAAATATAATTTAAAAAAAGAAATATAGTACTTTAACAACACATGCTACTCCATCTGTTTATGTATAGCGACTGAACTGTACATTTACAAAGTGGGCACTATAATATTCTATCGTTTTAAATCGTTGTGTAAACATCGCTCTCTTTTTCCTCTTCTCTATACGTTACATCTTTCTTTTTCTCATGTAATGAAATGTGTCTATTAAACGTTACGCATCCATGAAATTTGACTTTTAATTCTCATCCAATTATCGAATATTGAAACGCCGTTAAGAAGTTTCACGTCAATAAAATTAATGGAAAAATAATTAATAGTCGTAAATATATAAAAACTTGTTAAAGTTAGACTAGCCACCCTAACGTGTATGTACGAGTTCTTTGAGGAAATAGTTGTAAGTAATAATTTGATAAAAAAAAAATAATGAAAAAAATCATGCGATTCTGCCCCCTTAATTTAACTGTGTATTAATATGTTTTGTTACATGAGAAATGAGCCAATCTTCTAAAATACATTAATCCACAAGCAAATCTTACAAAATTCAAGGCTTACCTTTTCCTAATCTCACGCAATATTTAATTGCGAGGTAAGCGAGCGAATTCCGTACGTAAAAGTTTGAATTAGAGCACAATGGTCGTCATACTTTATAACGGTATCCAATAGCATGTTACAAGGGTTGTTTAATGGTTTGAATAATGATTAAACGGAGCAGTTAATATTATTTTTAAATGCTCGCGATAAGCGGGGTGAAATTAACGAGGACGCGTCAAGGTTGATCATAATTACAATTAAGGAAATGAGCTTTATGAAGTTACTGGGGTGTTAAAAATGATTAAAATTGGACACAGTAAAATAAAAATTAAAGTATTCAAGAATTTTTAAATTTTTACTTGGTAACTATAATATTTCGTATATTTGGGAAGTATATTTTCTAGGAATGGAAAGATTAATAATGATAAAGACAGGAGAGTGAATTCTGGGAATAGAGTGAGTGGTGTACTGAATTTAGTAATAGAAATAAACCATATCATCGAAAGCTAAATTGGCAGTATACAATGGAGACCTGGTTTCAATTCTAATGTATGGAAGGAAGCATGGAGTTGGTAAAAGAAGGAAGATGGTAGACTGCATCATCTCATGTATCTTCTCATCATACACCAGATTATTCCATCTCTTGAGTTGACCTCTTTCAATATTTGAAATATTTGATCATGCTTAATTTTTCTCGCCGTTTTTCTGATTTTATTTTCAAATACTCTTAACTATCTCAACATACTTTTCTTGATTTTATCGATAATGCATATTTCAGCCTTGCATTATTTCCTTATTTCACCATCCAAATATCTATCTTACATCGTTTAGCCTCATATTTGTCTGAGAAATTGCATTTTGACTGCATTCAATGGAAATGCATGTATTTTATTTACTAACTGAGCATAGTATACTACTGCCAATAATGATCATTACTCTAGTATGGACTCAGAACAATGAAAACCTAATTTGTAACTGCTTTTTTGACTTGCATTCAAAATAAAGTCAATGTACATTTCAGTTTTCTGTAAAAAATAAGATATGAGTCATTCCTGATGAATACGACCGCCACTGCTTTTACTACGATGTGTTCGCACCTGACTTACTTTAAAAGCAACCAATTAACAATATAAACAAAAGCAATTCAGTTTGCCTTGAATTGCGAAAGCTCTTCTGTCAAGAAACCGAATACTTATTCTTTTTTTTATTGAAGAAGTTAAGTCAATAAATTGAGGTGGATCTTGCAAAATTCGTAATATTATCCCAGCTATTCTTCATCTGACGAAACCCCATTAACTAATTATTTTAAAAACTTTCCAGCTGAGAACGAAGTTTTCTTTGTTTTGTGATATGATAAATTGGAAAATCAGACCCTGGATTATGAATATACATAAATACGGCTGCCATGGGACTGTCTGTTTAAGGAGTAAAGTCCACTTTTTTATTATGTAAGTAGAGTGAAAGACATATTTTTTTTACAGAATTTAAACTCTTAGTGAAGAAATATCATCCAGGGATCACAATTTGTTTATACTGTTCTATCTTCAATCATTCGTTCCACATGACCAAACCATTTCAACACAAATTTCTTAATTTAAACGATAATGCTGTTATAATAATTTGTCTTAAATAACGAGATTCCCTCCTCTATCACTTTCATAAATTTTCAAATTCAATATATACCTACTTGTGTAGCTGAGTGGAAAAAGCACCTGTCTAGGTATTATAGCATCAGGGTTCAAATACTGGTTGTGTAATTTACTCATATTTTTATAATAATTGTTCTTTACCTTCTTTGTTATTTTTTGTTCAATTAAGAGATATCTTACTTCGATTTGTTTTATTTAAGATATGATTTCGATATAAGTTTTTATTTTTAATTTTTATAATAGAGTGATTTACCATTCTTAGGATTTCTAAGTAAAGATGATAAATAAAGAAGATACATATAAAATATACACTCAAATATTTTTTTAATATAACTCTGGATTGGTCTCTGAAGCCCAGGAGTGATCACATTGCCTTCATGTAAGTGACGATCATGATAACACTACGTCAAAAAGATGCAGTACCCTATGCACCATTGGGTGTGGATTAGGGTTAGAAAGAAAACAAGAAGTTTAAGATACAACAAATCAACAATTATTTAATTTTTTCAAAAATCAGCCATTGCCAAAAAGAAAACATTTTAAATAAACCATTTTTGAGAATTCCACAAGCCTAATTAAATTTCCTTGCCAAATTTTACAGGAAATTTTTAGACCTTATTATTTTGTTTTTCATATTTCTTAATTTAAAGAATTAATTAAATAATTAACGTTATCAAATTAATTATCCCGAGAAATTTTCGGGATATTAGGATGAAATAAAAGAGAAAATCTTTTCTGTATGTCTTAAAATTCTGAGAAATTTGTTTTGATTTAGGGGTTCATAGTAAAAATGTTATGTAATGTAAAATATGTAATGTTTCGTTACCCAGTGAGTGCGAATCGGGAGAAGGCTTGCATTATCTTGGTGCTGAGGTCTCTCTCTTTGGCGTTGTATTGAAGAGACATGTTCAAGGGATGGCCAAACACGTACTCCATTTCATCCCCGTGCATGACTCCCATCCACTCCCCCCATAGAGACGTGCTGGTACGCTGAAATATTACGTTATTATTGGTTAAAATCCACAATATTATATAATACTTTTCCCGTAATTTTCAGTCGTCGTAGACCAGCTTCAAAACATGCCATTACTGAAAAAGAGTTACATATTAGACATTTTTATATCATAACATGAGCTGTACCTGATCACGCGCTGGATTAAATGGAATAAAAACACATTTCTTACTTGTATGACGCGAAGCATTGAAAACGTAAAAAAACCCATAAAACAGTTAAATTGAAAACATTTAAAATACTAAATGACAGCAGTTGTCAAGAAATACGCTGTCCACCATGAGCAAAATTTGATATTACGTGTGTTCCTGTTGTCCTTTAAAAAGGGCGTATAGGCTGGTTCAAGTGATCACTTAACCCACGTGTACCATTCCACCAATTTTACCCATTATTGACAACTATAACAACACTACTGAAATTCTTGGAAGTTCTATATATGTGATAAAAATAATATGATAATTAACTCCGATACTTGGAGATAATCCAGATTTGTGAACAAGCATTTGGACATAGTCAAAATGTTGTAAATAAATTAACTGGTCAAATTATAAGCTAAAATAATAATGAAAATGATGTTTTCTGGCCTTTCTCTGCGATGTCTCTAGTGATTCAAAAACAACGTTTCAAAATTGGTTCATATATAGAGATGTCACAAAAAAATATGAAAAATAACTCCTTTAATTGGAGATAATCCAGATTTATGAACAAATATTTAGACACACTCAAAATGTTGAAAATTAACATTTTTGTTTATATGGATGCTTTGGTTTGAGATTGATTTGGCAAGTGCTTTGTGGAATGTAATTTAAGATTGAGATTTTAAACAAACTAAATTTAACATTATTATATTTAGATGTTTTTTTAATATTTTTTCAACAAAGAAAAATATAACAATTATTTTATTGATTGATTTGGCATGTGCTTTGTGGAATGTAATTTGTAAATTGTATTTTTACCTTTTGATGAGAACATTCGTAGTTCTCAAGTTAATTCAAACAAGTGTGCACTATTACAGTTCCAGTTTATAATTCTCATAATAAAAATGGTGTTTCCTACAAAAAAAATTAAAAAGCGAAAAGTTCAATCGAGTAAGTGATATTTCGAGTCTCATAAATCGACCAATAAGAAAGGAGTAGGGTGATTTGAGATATATCTCCGATCTGTGATTGGTTGACCGTTGGTTCGTTAAGCTTATTGTGCTGCAATAAACCGTTAACTTCCGTTTCCTTATCATAGTACATAATATATTACGAACGTTCATACGAGCACTACATACGTATATGGTATGGTGGCTGGAATGTAAAGGAGTACTTGTTTTATAACATATAATACAGGATATGTATGAACTGATAGAGAGAGAAAAAAAAATTACATCTTAACATAGATCAATAAAAATACTAAGTATTTTCAGGGCTTACGACCTGTCATAGGCTGGTTTAAGAATGGCGACGTATTAACTATATTAAATAAACATTTATTTTAATAATAGTAACAATAAAACCCTTATCCGCACTCCAATGGTGCATAGGGCACTGTGTCATATAAACGCAGTGTTATCTTGATCGTTTACACATGAAGTAAAGGTGATCATCCTTCCGCTTCAGGTACCAGTCCATGGTAATATTAAATAAATATTACAGTGAAAAAATCACTTATATTTATTTTACCCCCCTTGGGAATCGAACCCGGGACCTCCAGAACGGTAGCCGAGCGTGCTGACCATTACGCTACGGAGGCGGACTTGTAAATATAACACGCGTATAATGTTGTTGTTATTAAGTGTATAATCACTTAAACCAGCCTATGACAGAACGTTGGCACCGTAACCACCCAGACAATATTCCAATATCCTTCTTTATCCATGTTGATATATCAAAATGGAAATATAGCTCCCAAGACGTCAAACTCAGAATTGTGAACAAGGATTTGGACACACCCATAATGTTGTGGAATCCTGTTTTCCATTATATACGAAAAAATATTTGTATGTTTACTTCAAAGTATTTTGTAATCGTACACTTGTATTCAAATCTCAACTTTAATATGATATATAAACATCTTTTTGATTTACATACATATATATATATATATATATATATATATATATATATATATATATATATATATATATATATATATATATATATATATATATATATATATATATATATATATATATATATATATATATATATATATATATATATATATATATATATATATATATATATATATATATATATATATATATATATATATATATATATATATATATATATATATATATATATATATATATATATATATATATATATATATATATATATATATACATACATATATATATTTATATATATATATGTATATATATATATATATATATATATATATATATATATATATATATATATATATATATATATATATATATATATATATATATATATATAAGTATATATATATATATATATATATATATATATATATATATATATATACATATTTATATATATATTATATATATATATATATATATATATATATATATATATATATATATATATATATATATATATATATATATATATATATATATAAACAAATATATATATACATTATATGACTAAATTATGGAGAATTTGTAAAATTTTGACGTAGCTGCTCGCCGTATTATTGATATTTGAAAATATAATACGTAAACAAATAAAAAGATACACGTAAAAATATGTTTTTTGAAAAAATAACTTTGTGGCTGACAAAAAGTTTTGATAAATGCGAAAAAATATTAAACGTTGATCATAAAATGATGTAAACGTCGGAATATATTTACGTTAATTAGTGTCAAATTTCTTACAAATCGATGACCTTAAAAAAAGCTTTGAAAGCTTTGCGTTGGCACTCAAGAGTTTCAATTTTCTTTCTTCAAACGACTTTTTTCAATATAGCGTTATGTGCGTCACAAATTCTTTGTCGTGTCAAAATGGGCAAAACCAATATTTCATAGTGTGTAAATTTTCTTTGATGTCCTTTTTTCAATAAACCACTTAAAATTTGATTTCAAACAAACCTGTTTCATTATTATTTTCAATTTGGAATGTGTCAATCAAAGCTATTGAAAATTTGGAAAAGAAAACATATTTGATTTTATTTGAATGAACATAATTTTACTATCGATGAAATTAGATGCCTTTGCGGTAGCTTGTCTTATACAAATTTATACAATTTCGGGTATTATTGGTGATCACATTTCCTTCTTGCAATAAGTGATCAATATAAAACGGTGTACATACGATGCAGTTTTCTGTTAGTTCAGGTAATATTAGGTAGAAACTTCAGAAGTAGAAAAAATGTTTTTAAAAATGCGCATTCAGCAGCATACTCATGATAGAAGTGTAACTTCTTAAAAAAATAAAGAAGGAACAAAAGAAATTTAGAAAGGCTGATAGAAAGGCTGATAAACATTTCAAAAGAAAGACTAAAATTAACTAACCATCACGCCTTTTCCATGGGGTACAGAACGACACGCCAATCTGTCTTTGCAAACAATATTCACCCCTCTTCAACATTTATTCATCTCCTCATTCATACACGCCCTTTATTTCGACTGACCTGACCACTTTCAAGCATTTAAATAATAGATTTTGTAAAGTTTTTGTCTAAGTGGTATTTTTTTATTTCCTCAGTCTTCTTTTACTTCTGTTTTCAACTACATTCACATAATAAATTTAACAAAGTAATAATTCGTTGGTAATAACTAAAATATGAGATGTACATACATATGTCTGTGAATAAACGTCATTGATGATACAATTTAGAAGTTTAAATATACTTACAAAATAACTCTTAACGGATATAATGAAACAATCACAGGACACAAACGTAAAAGACACAAATACCCCAACTGTTTATATATAGCGTCTGACATGTAAATCTACAACATACGCATGCGATACGCTATCTTATTCTATCGCGTTGTATTCGTATAGTATTGATACTCGTAAATGAAATTTTACTCTCAATTCTCGTACGATTATTGATTATCGAATCACAACCTAAGAAGTTTCATTTAAAAAATAAGTACGAAATTTCTGCTTCAGTCTTTCAATTACTGATGAATTGGCTTTATTTTAGCTTTATGAGAGGTAAGTGATTACACGAACGCAGCGTGATTAACTTTGCGTTAGACTTCGATCCAGATTTTTACGTTCAAATGAAAAATACCGATTTTACGTGGACGTCTCTGAAAGTTATTCCTGGGTGTCACGCATACCAGAACTACGCGCTGGCCACTTCATTTAGTGTAAAAACCATTCGAGATTACGTATCTGCTAAATCAAAGCCAAATAAAGAATTTTGTGGGTAATCTGACACGATTTATAATCGAAAAACTAAACTCAAGTAATTTTTGTGTAATTTTTCTATCGTTTTTAATTTTTATTTTACTTGGTCAATGTCTTCTCTTTCTTAAAATCTATTCTGACACCTTTTTTGAAGCAAATCGCACCATCATCAATCACCTTATCTAATGACGCGGAATCCATCGAATCACGTGTCACATTAGATTTTATGAAACAGTGGTAAAAAAATAAATTGAAAATGCATAAATATTCGCACAAACTGACTATCAAATCGTTTTATGCCACAAAAAATGTTTATTTCTACATTTGAAAAAAAATATTTAAAAAAATCTTCTCGATTATGCTTGATTTTAATTTGATCAAATCTTTGTACTAACCTTATGGAAATAAAGAATTAAGTTGGCAAAAAAAGGATAAAATAAGACTGAATATATTTGAAAAGCAATCACTAAGATGAATGTGCCTCAATCGATGTACATACGTATGTTCAATGTGCGAATGGTCAGATAAGAAAAACATGCAAGACAGATAATATTTTTCGATAAAACTGTAAAAGATAAGTTGAGATGATTTTGGCAAATGGAACAAATGAGCGAGTAAAAAACAGTAAAATACCCATACGTATGTACTAGTATTTATGTATAAGGCGAATAAAGATGGAAGAAAGAGCAAAGAAAGACAGACTTAAACTAGGCATAATCTACTACTTCTTCGAGTACTGATTGAATGTGATTAAGATATCGTAGTTGTACAGGAGAAAGTGACCAACTAACAAAAAGCAAAATGTTCAGGAAGGGCCATTCAAGTCACTTTTGTTTGGCAAGAAAATAAACATCAATGCAGTTAGTCATTTTTAACAAGTCAATATATTATACTTCTAAGTTTAAAATCCTTTGGGATGTTTTTCAGGGCAATATTAAGCTAGTAAGATATCAAATAGTCAATGATCACATTTTTGTAAAAAATGCACTTGGTAACTTTCTCCTGTATGACTACGATATGTGGGTATGTGTGGGAAGATGCATGAGTGTAGAAGAGGAATGTTCACAAAGTCAGTGATTTTTCATTCTATCTTCTCTGCCTATCCCTGCAAGGCAGTGATGTAATGGTTACTTAGTAAGTTACATGTAAATATCAAACATTTAAAAAAAACATACCTCAAGTAAAATATTTCTATTTTTTTAAACGTAAAATACATTTTCAGCTTAATTCGTATCGTCGAGTAATCATTTAGCATTAGAACCAAACTGAGAGCTTTTCACCCTAGCGAACAGATCGTAATAGAAAAAAGTCCAGATGGACAACACTGATAGTGTGTGACCTTATTCGTACAATTCGTGGACGCGTTGGGGCCGGGGGTAAGAAATACGCCCAAGCCCTTCGGACAGATGCCGTGGAACATTATTTCTCACGCATCCGACAGGGAGATTCCACCCCATAACAAATTGTCTGTTGCGGCGCAGAGATTACATATACCAACCCGAATTTAAAGCCCGAGCCCACGGCGGTGTCGGCGTCGCTACGTTAGATAACTTGCGTTATAAATTATTCAACTATATAATTTGCTTCGCCTGAACATAGTCAACAAATGTTTACGCATTACGCATTACGCATTTGAAAACATCGTTTATTCCTAATGACATCTCATCAGAGACAAGGATGTTATAAAATACAGAACTTACTTACTTACTTATCTCTATCTAAAATTTTCTGGTTTAATTGATGACTTGATTATTTCATTTTTATTTTTATTTTACTTTATTTTATTTTATTTGGGATTTTTACAGCCAAAACAATATATTATACAACATTAATTAACCAAACTATGGCCAATTAAAAAACTCCTCCGATAATGCTATTCTTATGTTGGTTGGGGTGAGTGTGTGTGTGTGTGTGTGTGTGTGTTGTGTGTGTGTGTGTGTGTGTGTGTGTGTGTGTGTGTGTGTGTGTAGTACCTATTTAAACAGTTGGCTTGTTGAACAAACGGCAACGATCAATCATTCACCTAATTTCCTGCTTATGTCATTTTTTATGTAATTAACATTTTTATTTAAGTCTTATTCCATCACACATGACTAGTTTCGAATGCCACAGATATTTTCATATACAGGTGAAAAGTAAAACTGTAGTGTGTAACGAAATAAAACTCATGAAGTGTATGTATAATACACACAAGTGTTTAATTTTTATTATAAAATAGTCAACATGTCATTTCACAAAGTTAATGCCGAATCAATAAAAAATATAATTGATCACTTCATTAAATGTGTAAAACTCATCATTCGCCTATGATCAACAAGCACATCACTGAAATTTAGTTTTTTGACTTACTTGTCACTACCTGGTTTAATTGATTACTTTACTTCATGCATAAAATTCACCATTATAAATGCATTCATTTAATTACTGTATAACTCAAATTTACAGACCATAATCATTGGCTGTTTGACTGAGCACATTTATAATATTTAAAATTCAACATACTACCCGTTCTTAAAACCATGTTACCTAAATCGACAGATTTTATTTTCTGTTTTTTTGATAATTTGATTGAGCATTTTAAGAATATGTAAAATTAACCATACTGCCTGTTTTAACAATCACATGTTTAAAATTTACAGATTTGATTTCCTGTCATTCGCTGGTTTAATTGATTTTTTTATTTATTATTCATTCATTTCACCATACTCCCATTTCGACAATCATATTTTTTACTCAAATTCGCAAATCTTTTTTCCTGTCATAATCCGGTTCAATTTATCACTTTGTTCAATGCATAAAATTCAACAACCAAATTAAAATTTTAAACGTTTCTTATTTTCAAATTTCGATGTTGAAATCTATGTATCGAAAATTCAAGTAATGCTAGTTTGCTAAGACCTTTAATCGCATCTGAAGTGAGCAAATAACCATTTAAATCAGGCTCATTATAAAAATGTTAACACCATCTCACCCCAATTTTGGTTTAAAACCTACAATTTGAAATACTTTTTTACTCATTAGGGAGGCTTAACGATGGTTTAATATTATCCCGGCCACCTTCAAAGCGTGTTAACCTTGAGAAAATTTGCGTGCGAACAATTTGAAGGATTTTTTCTCGGTAACTTATTCACTTGGCACTTGGCAGCTCATTAAGCTTTCCGAACCTTAATAAAAATATTTACTTTAACGTAACTTTACTTTACATCGTTTAAAATGATGTGACATTGCATAAAAAGTTGAAGTTAGATCGCATTAAGAAAGTTTTTTAGGGAATAACCCCCAAAGCTTCTATTTAAGAGGCTTATCTGCAGGTCGGATAGTTAGAAAAGGGAAATTATATGTGAAAAATACATTACCAATACCAGAGACCAATTGAAAATTGGTATTTCTTTACAAATTTTTGAGTGTGCCCAAATACTGGATTATCTCCAATTACATGAGTAATTTTCATAATATTTTTCGACACGTGTTACACGTGTGTAAAGTGGTCACTTAAACCAGCCTATGACGGTCGTCAGCCCCGTAAATGCCCAGACTTACATATTTATTTTCATCTTTGATGAGATGTCAAAAAAACAATATTAATATTTCTCTTCATAGTTTTCAGCTTCACAAGCGTTGTAAAATTATGTACATTAAAAGAAATGCATTATATTTTCTTTCTTTTCTATTTGACCAGACACAGCCACTGTAACGTGAGACTGGATTCAGCATTTACACAAGTATTACATTTAGTACTAAGACAATTATAATTTTTATGTGTGTAAAGATTTTTTTTAAGAAATTTAAAAAGTAATTTGAAATATGAAGCTGAAACACGGATTATTAACAAATCAAACTTGATAAGATGAATTGACAAACCCAACATAATAAAATACGAATGTATAAAAATTTTGATAAATGTCTTAATAACATTCAAATTTAATGCCTAAAAGTTTAAGCGGTTCATCCGTAAAATTGACAAACACATCGCTCACTCCTTTCAATAACGTCATATTTCAAAAAACTTGATTTTTCAGATCATTTTTAAAGTTTAAAAATTTTGTTATAAAATGTAATTTAAAATTAATATCAAGCCGCTTATTGAACGTTTTACCATGCAATAGATCTTTTTAGGTAAAACTTGAAGGTTTTTTCTCCGTTTGAAAAATATTCAGGATATTAAAAAAAACCTTTTCTTCAAAATGCAAAAACAACCCTTTCTGGCCTGTAGCGGGTAAATATTAAGTTTAAAATGTGCTGCGTTTGCTGGGATGTAGTACATTTTCTGGACATTCCGAAAACATGCACAACTGAAAATTGACGATTTTTGATATATGACGTTGTTGATAGGAGTGAGCGACATATTCGAGAATATTATTTTTCTCTCCGTATTATATTTCGTAGTGAACTCAAGTTGCGATTTCAACCGTATTAAAGTCATTTGAACCAGACTGGAAAATAAACGCAGACGAAATTTCATTAAAATAAACGAAATAATGTTGAAGAGTTTCATTTTAAGAGTGTTACGTTGGACCGCAAAATGAAATTTTAAATTTTAAACTATGGTGCGTTTTTGTCACTTAGTTTGTTAAAATTAATTTTAGGGTTGAAAAAAATTTAATCAAACATTACATTTTGTTAATGCCTAATAACGGGTTTTCAATAACTTGAAAGTGGTCAGGTCAATTCAGAATTGGAATAATCGGCGGATGAATACCAAAGACAATCAAAGACAAATTGGTGTGGCGATCTATTCTCTCTGCCTAGTTGTCTATACTCCTGCAGGGAAGCCGTTAGTAGGTTAAATATAAGTGATTTTAACACTCTAATATTTATATAATATAACCCTAATTGTCCGTGAAGCGCAAGAATGATCATCTTGCCTTTATGTAAGTAATGATCAAGACAAAACTGCGTCAATATGATGCAGTGCCCTATGAACCATTGAGTGCGGATAGATAAAGGTATATTTAAATATATTTTTATAAAAATGTATACATATTTTTAAAGTTATTTTTTATGTCGCGAAGAGATTTTTGGAAAAATGTGAGTTTTGTGTTTAAAAAATAAAATAATTATAAGAAAATAAATAATTCTGACTTAGAAGTCAGGTTTCACCTAATACAGGATGCAAACAAGATATTTTACTACACGGTGCTGAATCTCCTGAAATTCACCGTATAATGTTCACGTTAACGTTTGTCTGTAGGTTTTCAGCACTGAATTAACGCTTTGCCAAATATATGAATCCAACTAATCCCCGTAATTGCGAACATTTCTGAAATATTTCATACCGACGCAGACACTAACTGTGACTATTTTACCAGATTATGTAGGCTTGAGAAATAAGGTATTATCTGTTTTGCAATGCTATTTAATTAATTGAAGTCATTTTAAAGGGGTTCACCGAAACTTTTAATTATTTATTTATTTATTTAGGCACTATACAACTTGACATTTTAAAAAAAGTGTATGATAAAAAAATAGTTAATATTAATAAAATTAAAACCAATACACAATTCCACATTTATGTTATAATAACGATAAAAAATTCAAGAGATAAAAAATATAAAAAAAAGAGTGGGAGTGTGTGTGTGTGTGTGTGTGTGTGTGTGTGTGTGTGTGTGTGTGTGTGTGTGTGTGTGTGTGTGAGGAAGGGAGTAAAAGGGAGTAAAAGGGTAAGGGATTTTGCAGGAAGAAGAAGGAAAGGAGAGGAATTAATGAGAGTGGTTAAAGGATCTCGACACAAAGTTAAGAATACGCGCATGTTTTTTTAAACATATCGATCGTATCAATGGTGTATTATTAAAAAGGTCAATTTTCCTTTATTCGAATAATATGTAAATTGGTAAAAAAAAATGTATTTTTTTATTGTTGAAAAAAAGTGTTTAAGCTTTTTTTTACCGCGATGGCAGTGTCATCTGTTGATATTTATAGCAGCACAAGCGTTGCTAAAAATGTCGGTAATCATAAAACTCGGTCACTGGTCAAATGAAATAAAAGTGGAAAAAACTATTTTGATGTTGTTTGATTGTATAATATATTATATACCATAAGCAATACATTTTTTTAAAATTTTATTTATGTTTTACTTGGCAAATACCTCTATATCTTCAAATCCATGAAAATGATGCATTTCGCATCATTTTCAAATACACAGTGTTTGATAATGATACGGAATTAATCGAAACATGTGTCACAATAGATTATAAGAAATTTGGGTATTTACCAAGTAAAATATTATTTAAAATGAATAGATATATAACCACACAGTGACTTATCAATTGATGAAAATATTTTTATAAGTTTGGAAGACGATTTGAACGTATATTTAATGTGGTTTGGGAACGATTTTAATCGGTAATCGATTCGCGTTTATACCACTTAACCTCACATTTGACAATAACCCAATTTATCACAAAACCTGTCACGGTAATTGCTTTTCTTTCCACGATGTGGGAACCAAAAAGAGGGTGTATTTTTTTTACAATATCCATTTTCTAAACGACCTACGGTAATGTGTATCACGTGGCAGGGTTTGTTACTATCGACTTATGAAATTTTACGCGACGGTGTGGGTGACCTTGGTTCTGACAGTAAACTTGAGCTTTATGAGCTGGAATCAAGTTACCATTTCCGTTAAATCGTCCGTTCTTCAAATATTTTTCAAGTTTCAGCTTTCGTTTCGGACATATGAAATTGAGAGAAAGGTTTTTATCATCAAAACTCTTCGTATAACACATTTAAAATTTATAAGATTCACGACGTGCTTTAGTTTTATTTTATTGTATATTTTTTTAAATCATCATGTGTCATTTATTAAAAAAAATAAAAAAGACAAAGAAACCTTTAAAACTTTACGAACACGGGTTCGTTTAAGGAGTCAATTTTCATTCATTAATTCAATTGATTACGATTCTTACAAAACATAAATAAGTATCTTTATGTATACTTTTCAAGGGAGTCCTGATTCCAACCCTAGTGTTTGAAAGTAAAGGCTAGAGTTGGCAAAAGAAGGATGAAAATGACTTAGTGCAGTTGAAATGCGATCTCTCAGACGATGAGACGATGTGAGAAGGGATGTACCTAAGGTTGATAAGCATTTTCTAAGAAATTAAGAAAGGTGTATTTAGATGGTTTAAACATGTGAATCAAATGAGTGAAAAAGAACAGTATAACAAATTTATGAAGCAAATGTATGGTAGTTGGAAATGGTAGTAGAGGGAAACCGAGAAAAACTTGGCATGATCAAGAATTTCAAATTCTTGAAAGTGTTAAGGTCAGGAGTTGGAATAATCGGTGTGTTTATATGTTATGAGGAGATGCTTGAATGTTAAAGAGGCGAATATTGTTTGCAAAGACAGATTGGTGTGGCGCTTTAGTCCAAGGTGATGGAATAAACATTTGATTGAAAAATAAGCTATTACCTATTGATACCTATGGGAATCAGGCCCGAAACCTTTAAAATGATTAAAAAAAATATTAACAAATACGTGATGAGGGTGATTAAGATAAATATTCACGGCGATTTGTGAAAATAATTTTTAAAAAAAATACAAAATAATTAATCTCGGTAGAGTTGGTAAATCTATTTTCATGATTATCGAGATTTGAATATTTTCAAAATACTTGGATTTTTATAACACAAAAAAACCGACATGAATCCTTATCTTCATTCAACGCGACACAACGCTCAACTGTGTTAAACTTTGCCTGGAATATTTTTATGGACACGGGAGCCGTGTTCGAAGAAATTAACGTTTATACAAGTATGATTGTGCGCATTTTATACAGTACACATTTACACTGGCACATATCCACACCCTAGTTTGAATTTAATGATTCGCTCGGCCTCGATGAAAGTTCAATGGAGTACTGGTTAATGTCAGTTAATACCTATTTTCTGGTAAATAAACGAATTTGAATGATAACGAATCATGATATACCTATGCGAATAGATCAGATTGGAAACGAAATGCGATCAATACCCCTTTCAAATATAAAAATTACCCTTATAAATCTTTTTTACGACAGCATTACGTGACATTGTGACTTTTTTAGATAACAAACTGAATTATTATGATGGGGCTGTTTGATTAAAGATTCAACTGTGTTTGCCACAAATCAAACATTTAAAGAAAAACTTTATTACTGTACAAATTTCAGGATAAAAAATTATATAATATATTGAAATTTCAATAAAGATAAAAAGAATATGGAAGTTATGAGTATTTATAAAGGTAACGACCTGGTAAGCTGGTTTAAGAGATCACATTATACACGTGTGAAATTCATCGATTTACCCATGTTTGAAAACCACAATACTCAAATTCTTAAAACTTTTACATAACAATAATAGTAATAAAACCCTTAACCGCACCCCAATGGTGCATAGGGCACTGCTTCATATAAACGCAGTGTTATCTTCATCGTTTACATATGAAGGAAAGGTGATCAGCCCTCCGCTTCAGGTACCAGTCCAGGGTAATATTGAATAAATATTACATTTATTGACCCCCCCCTGGAAATCAAACTCGGGACCTCCATAACGGTAGCCGAGCGTGCTGACCATTACACTACGGAGGCGGACTAAACTTTAACTCAACTTTTTTTTTTACATATATTGATCAAATTTTGATCAAACTCTTTCCATTGACCAAATTTGATATTTGATATCAATCATTCTTAAATTTTCGTAAACTGAACATTTATCCGAATAAACACTTTACTTTACATGTGAGTTCTTGACGTTATCTATGGTTGAGATGAGTTAGCTTATTTTTACTCAGCACAAACCCTTATGAAAAAACTAATACAAATAACTCCTAAGCGGAGAAATCCAGAATTGTGAACAAGGATTTAAACACACTCAAAATGTGTGCATACGTAAAGTATTTCTTTATATATGTATTTATTGCATATCATTATAGAGTTGTAAAATTAGTGATTTTATCTCCGTTTAGAGAAAAGAGACTTTATGAAATTAAAGATGCTTTGAAATTAATCCATTATTGCAAATTTTATCAGAAATTTAAATTTAATCACCAGAATTTTTATAATTTATATATTTTTTTTATTTCGATAGAAATATACAATTTTTTCTAGGCAATTTCAACGCTAGTACAATATTTCTTTATAGTCTTGAAATGTAATTTTTAGGTATAATTTTTTCAAGGATGACACCATCTTCTGCTATCAAATCGAAGAGGTGTGGAAAATGTCTGGTGATTACAAACGTAAAACGACCTTTTCCTGTCCTCTTTATCAAATTCCACCATTTGTCAAATTTATGAATCGATTAAGTTCTTTTTATAGGGCTATTATACGAGAAAGTTAATTTTAGTACCTATGTTACTATGAATAAGTATGTAGTTACTAAAGGTTATCAGTTTTCACGGGTAACTGCGTTAATTGAATTCGAATAGAATAATCACCTTTTTTCAAAGTGATTACTCTAAAGTCGTCACTTGATTCGGTTTGTTGATTCGATTATTTAAAGGTAATTTATTTAATTTACTTATTTCGTTGCGTATTGTTTTTTGTCACTCCTAATATATTTGAAAATGTGATATCAAAAACTTTATTTAGATGCAAAGAAATATAAATTCTGATAAAGTAACGAATTCCATCGAAATTGGGTAACCCAAGAAAGTAAAAATTATTTAATATTCCAAATTTTCTCTACTAAGTATTATGAATTTGAGAGAATTTGGAATCTGTATGCATTTATTTTTCTTCATACTAAAAATTCTCAAAATTATTTTCAGGTAATAGTTTTATTTGAAAAATATATCTTAAAAAAATAAAAACAGCAAAGGTTAAACATTTTGTAAAACTGCTGCTAAAATTGCTGAAAATGGATTTTAATGATTTGAAATAAATAGATTTAAAAAAACATGTATTCCAATAATACAAGTTGAAGTTTTCTGCCTGATAGTAAAGCATCTATTTTATAAAGTTTGGTAAATAATACTTTTCTCATTTTTTTTACTTATCCAACTTAACCTTACATAACCTAATCTTACCTTTATTTTACACAAAGTTTTCCTGTTTATATGTTTGTATTTCTTTTTAACTTATAAAGTCTGATTCTTTTGGTAAATAAAATCTGCTCAAAAAACAAACACTTCAAGACAATTTAAAACTTCGGAAGAAATGCAGATTATATAAAATTATTATTTAGTAAATAATAAGTGAATGTAAAATTTTGTGTCGGGTTGCGGTCTGTGTCACGGACTCTTAAGTCAGAGTTTCTAGATTCGAACCCACTCTACCACAATTTGATACCTATTTCTAATAATGGCTCAGAGAAATAGTATGAAATTGAAATATTTGTGTACAAAATAAAAACACAAATATTAATCTTTAAAAAAATAGTAAGAAAATAAAAATATTTATTAAATGTTCACAGAAAAATACTATAAATTGTGTATCTCTCAAGCTTATAATAAATTTACCTTAGTAATGCTATTCATGAAATAAAAATAAAAATACGGTTAAAGCTTTTATCGTAAATGGTTTTGCTCGATTCGTTAAATAAAAAGAATAAATTTGACGTAAAACTTACGACCATGCGTGCATTTCAGATATCATTCACTCCCCTTCCCGTTAATTTTTACCAATTATTCAACGACACAGCAGCTATTATTATTAGAACCATAAACACATTGTTTATAACGCGAATAACAATAAACAAGGTCATAAAAGACATTTATCGTTTTTATTTTACATATTTATTACTTTACTTTAATAAAACGTAGAAGAAAATTATTACAATGTTATCTATAATATAAGTACATACGTTAACACAATTTTAGGTTTCTAAATCCTTGTTCTAATACGATACACCTGATATGGTCGCAGTGACATAAGGGATGCAAGATCCCTTGACGTCACAAAAAATCCTTGTTCATAAATCTGAGTTTTTCCCCTTGAAATTCTTATTATATTTCGGACATCTCAACAGAAAATAAGAAGAATATGTATATATTTTTGTTATAGGATAAATATAGGTTATTATCCTAAAACAATATAAAAACAAACCTATAATATAGGTTTTATTATAGGTTTGTTTTTATTTTTAAAATACTTTTAAAATTTTGTTGAGTTACATTTTATTTATTTATTTATTTATCAAACAGAATTATTATCTAAATTAGATTTTTTTATTTTATTTATTTGGCACAAAAAAAATGCATCAAGTTAATTAAAAAAACTGAATATTGAACCAGGTCAGCATGTAGTAAAAAAAAAATGAACATTAAGTTACACCATATAAAATGACATGTTTTTTGTGTTGATGTGAGTTCAGAATATAAAAAAAAATCCGAACAAGAAAATTAAAAGAACATTAATTTTATATGGTTGAATATTATGTCTGCATAACCTACCGTAACGTGACCTGACCTTATAACCCAAAGGTGCGTGAATTATATAGCCTTTGGCAAAGTTTCTCTTTTTCAGCTAAAGCTTGTCAGAAAATCACTTTAGTATGACTTACAATTACTACTTTATTTATTACTTTGCGAAAAAAAACCTTCTTTTACTAAATTTGTAACTATATATATATATATATATATATATATATATATATATATATATATATATATATATATATAAACATGATATTAACAATTTTAATATTATTTGGATATTCTCATCTTTTTTAATGGATTATTCACCCTACGGATTGATTTATCTAAGACCATCACATTTACACAGCTTTCAAGAAATAATGCGAAATGGATGTTCATTAATGGACAAAATGCTGAACGTTACACGGGCATAAAGTATTAAGTATAAAGTGATCGATTAAGCCAGCCAGGTTGTAACCCTTGAATGCTCAAACTTCTATCTTGTTTCATAAAAAGGAAATAATTATACATGTTTCATATAAATTTGAGACACTTTTACTTTATGCATTATAATTTATACATAAGACACTGAATTATTGACCCTTGTCAATACATATTATTGGTATTAAATACCCTTTACCTTGACATATCATCCGTAGGGTGAATAATTTAGTGTCTGATTGAATAAATATTAATAAATGGTCAATAATCAACATGTCAATTAGAATTAGTATTTTTTTTAAGTATATACCCTATCCACACGTGAAAGGGATCCAAATCAATACATGTATGCAAATTATTTTATAATATCTTTTTTTTGTAACCACTTAATGAGTTTAATTCATTATTTATTAAATGTTTATCATTATCAACATGCCATTCCTCAAAGTTAATGTCGAATCAATAAAAAATACATATATGCAAGTTACAAAATAATGCATTAGGGATGTTCAATAGTGGGCAGGAATGCAATACGTTACACAAGTGCATAAAGTGATTACTTAACCCTCTCTTCCCAGTTTTATGTACCTAGTACACATTGCTCCTAATAATCATCAATATGTTTTTAAATATAATAAATACAAGGCTAAGATTTAAGGTATTCCTTCATAACATATTTACGTATTTATGTAAAAAATAATATAAATAATAATCTGAATTTATCGGGTACATCGGAGGTATTATGTGAATATCAGAAACAAATTCGCGTATAAAAAGCGCGTGAAGAGTGTGCGGGAAGCGTGACACTAATTTCTCATCTCACTTTTGCATACTTGTACTATGCAGGTGCGAAGAGCTCAAAGCTCAATGCTCTCAGTCTTCCTGCGGCTAGCGCCGCTAGCGGCACTCGGCAGTGGCTCTTGAGGTTCCAACAAGAGTGGACCTATGTTTATTCCGTGAGCGTTGCCAGATGGTTTTTTTAATGTTTTCAGCAAATAAATCGAAATTATTATATTTTTTCTTTCATTTGTAATTTATCAAGGGGATTAGCTATGAATGTTTGTATTTTCCGATTTAAAATCGCAATTTTTTTATTGTGTATTGACTACCCAACACCGGGACGAGCGTTTTTATTTTAGCATCAGAAGGGGAAGGTTAAGCAAGCCAAATGTCAGGTTGTAAGCCTTTGGATGATCAAACATTCACCTATTTTTCATATAAAAAACGAAAGATATTTCATATAAAACTGAGATATCTGTAATATCGAAACATATCTAGTAGAAAATATGATACTCGTATTTATTTATTTATTGAAAAAGAGGTAATCTTTATCTGGTTTATCCCTTTTTATTACCATTACTTACGACCAATATTACATTAAGATAATATTTGGTATAAAATTCTCCTTTTTGAACATTTTCTCAGATATGGGTAAAGAATTGAAAGAAATATCTATTAAATTTAGTTTGGAAAGGAAAAACATATTTCGAGATCGGAGAAGGAGGTAAAGAAATAATTTTACTATTGTGTGTAATATAATTCATAAGAAAATAGTTGGCGAATATGAAGAAGAATTAAGAAGTATGAGTTACAAGGCTTAAACCCTGTCAAAGGCTGGTTCCAAAAATCCTACACGTGTAACATTCACCATACTACCCGTGATTGGCAACGTCACTACCATTAAATTTTTCACACACTTACAACTTCACAAAATATTATTAAAGCAAATTTCGACACCGCCCACTCCTTTCAGCCGACATAATCCTGACCTATTTTGAAAAACATCCTTAGGGCACGTTAGAACTCGGGCTTTAGTGCATGTTGTTCTGCAATCCTCAGAGCTTGTTTTTTTAAGGGTTAACCCGCAAAGAGTCTGTTTTAGATGCTTGTCTGCAGGTAGGGTGGTAAAAATAGGGAAGGTAAATATGAAAAATACACCATAAGCACCCAGACCAATTAAAAATAAATCTTTCTTGAATTCATTTTACAATTGGCGGGAATTGAACCCACGACGCCAGTTTTGCAGTCGAACATTTACCCAACTACGCCACGGCGCCTGCCGGTCCTCAGATCTACTAAAAACGCATCTGATTAATACCATAGCAGTCCATAACAGTCGTGAAAAAATCACGCTCGCGTGAAATTGATATAAGAAATTATTGTTTTGTATAAAAGTATTTTATGGTATTCTCAGATGGCAGAATAGCGTGTGAGTATTACAAGCAAAACAGACCTTTGAAAAAAAATAAACAAGTACAAATCCCCATGACCTTCGTTTAAGGGCCAATGTTTGCTTACTTCCAGTTCGCGTGCTCAAAGAATTTAAATAATATACCCACAATTTACTCTCCAGAAAAAAGTGTAAATCACTTATCCCATATTCATTTTATCATTTTTGTACCTGTATATTCATTTATTTTTCAACAAACTAATAAAAACTAATTATAATTTTAAATAACAGGCCTTCAATGGGTTTCCCGTGTCAAAGGGACATTTTTTATTACTTGTTAATAAAATTATATGAAATGTAAATTGTTAATGACGTACTATTAAATAAAGTATGGCCAAATGATGAATTTTTTTATTTAACGCTTGTTTAATTTCAATTTTGACAGTTTGATTCCATTACACACTAGTTTCGAAAACTATAGTTTTTTTTCCAAACTATTCGTGAGTAGTGAAATAAAACTCAATAAGTGGTAGTTTAAATGTGTTTAGTAAAAAAAATAACATTTCGTTCCATGATATCAAAGCCCTATCAATGAATAATACAAATTGTTTTTATATCTACCCACCTCCATTAACCATTTCTAAATATATAACCTTTGTTTATGGATAATAGAATCAGATTGTACAACTTTATTGAATAATAATCTCAAAGTTTGTTTAACTAAGTTTGTGTTTATTGTTAAAAACTGTTCAATAGGATAATATCCCCTTGTACTTAAGTAGATTTATTGCTATGCAAAAATATCTTCCAACTTAAACTAACCTTATACAAGTAAGAAAGTAGTGCTTGAAATATAAAATATGAATTACAATAGCGTACTTTGATGATGAAAGAAAAGCATTGAGAGTGGGATCAGGTAAAGAGTTAGAAAAGATGGAAATCTTTCAAAAAAAGTGATATGATGGACAGAGAAGGCTCTGAGGATTGAAAATATTTTCATAAATTTCTTGAAGGTTATCAGAAAAGGTATGTTTTTTACATGAAGTGGGTTTGTTACCCACATATTCAAAATGAACTTATCTACAATATTTAAGTATAGTAAAAAAAAATTATCTCGAGATATACATATTCGTCTCTTTTTGCACGCAATAGTGTATAGGACACTGAATAACATTGAAGCAGTGTTATGTTGATTGTTAAAAAATATTTAGGCAAGGTAGAAGTTCTGCGCTTATGTTAATATGTCAGCCCAGGATGTTAATCAATAAATATGAGGGCAAAAAAATGATAAATATTTGTTTTCACCCCCTCTGGGAATCCGACCAGGGACCACCAGGATAAACGCACTAACAGTAGCTAAATACACCAAATATTTAATAAGAGCCTTAATATTTATTTCATGATATGCAAACATTTTACAAGACAAAAATAAAACATGGTAAAATATTTAAAAAATTATAATATTTTTAGTATAAATTTGATCTCTATTTTTATCAACTACATACATTATTGGAATTTCCAAAAAAAAACGAAATTTTCTAAGTAAATAAAGCAAATTTTTTTTTCACTTCAACTCATTTATTTAAAACAAAAATAAAACTCCTAAAAGATGTCCTGAAACGATGTGTTTTCATCTGTTAAAGTCAGAGGTTCTTTTTATAAGCCTCCATCCTAAATAACCCCCATTGCTGTGAATAACAAACAAGGACGAACGTATTGTATATTAAATTCGTATCACGCAGAGTTCGGAAAGACAAATGCAGCAAGCTCGACCACAATGGAGCTTTTATCTCGTTTGAATCACAAGAATAGAGCTAAAAGCTTTTCTCTGTAGTATACAATATTAAAGCACGGTTCATCAAGCATAGTATTTTCACTTCAGCTCTGTAAAGCAAGAAACCTTAAATTTTAAGTAAGTATTAAATCTTCAAAGCTCGTTATTTTGTCATGAATTTTTTAAAACTACTCCCATTATTAATCAGCAACTGAGTTTTTCTAGGTGATAGAAATGACTGAGAAATAATATGAAAAAAAATATATACTGTTTCAACATACGTCACCATTATTATCAATGTTTCCTTTTACAAAAAATATTGTTCCTTAACCCCCCTCCCTATATTTATTAACCTATATATATACCTAAATATATTTTTGTTCGTTAGTTTTAATTTGTACCAGAAGAGGAAAACATCTGTCGTTTTCGAAACTAGTCGTAAATATAAATAAAACTCATTAAAGTGGTATAGTCAAGTGTTTAATTTTAATTGAATAATCATGTCATTCCACAAAGTCAATGCCGAATCAATAAATAATAAAAATGAGCATTTTGACACTTGAAACAATTTTTCATTATATATATATTTATATATATATATATATATATATATATATATATATATATATATATATATATATATATATATATATATATATATATATATATATATATATATATATATATATATATATATATATATATATATATATATATATATATATATATATATATATATATATATATATATATATATATATATATATATATATATATATATATATATATATATATATATATATATATATATATATATATATATATATATATATATATATTTATATATATATATAAATATATATATATATATATATATATATATATATATATATATATATATATATATATATATATATTTATATATATATATAAATATATATATATATATATATATATATATATATATATATATATATATATATATATATATATATATATATTTATAAATATATATATATTTATATATATATATATATATATATATATATATATATATATATATATATATATATATATATATAAACATCTGTCGTTTTCGAAACTAGTCGTAAATATAAATAAAACTCATTAAAGTGGTATAGTCAAGTGTTTAATTTTAATTGAATAATCATGTCATTCCACAAAGTCAATGCCGAATCAATAAATAATAAAAATGAGCATTTTGACATTTGAAACAATTTTTCATTATATATATATTTATATATATATATATATATATATATATATATATATATATATATATATATATATATATATATATATATATATATATATATATATATATATATATATATATTTATATATATAAATATATATATATATATATATATATATATATATATATATATATTTATATATATATATATATATATATATATATATATATATATATATATATATATATATATATTTATAAATATATATATATTTATATATATATATATATATATATATATATATATATATATATATATATATATATATATATATATATATATATATATATATATATATATATATATATATATATATATATATATATATATATATATATATATATATATATATATATATATATATATATATATATCGGTTAAGGTAAAAAATATTTCAAAAAAACATTTTTTACCTTAACCGAATAAGAGTTATATCGTTCAATTTATTGCACTCATTTTCTGTTATTTATTACTTTATAGTATTTATGGTGTTTACTTATTTTAAATTGAAATATTACTTGAAATCGATAGGCATTCACCAAGTATAGTTTATATTTAAAATGAGGTATAGTTAATTACAATTTCTATTTGACCTCTAATTTGAGGTAAAAGTCTGTAAAGAACTTCATTTGTATAAAAAAGAAAACAATTTATTTATTTCAAAGTGTAAGCATATGAATATACTTATTTTTTACTATAACGAAAATAATAAAAAGGGTTATTTGATAAATTGTTCACTGAAAATAAATCAAATCAATATACAATAAATGTATTCCTTGAGTGTCGATATTTTAATAATAGAAACAATAAGAATTTCGGATGGTTGCTAAAGAAAACAAGAAAACAATAAAACAACAACAACAAACAAAACAAAGCATTTACCTACATAGTACGGTGAAATCTGAATTAAGATACAGAGGTGTGTGTCCTAATTAGTTTAAATTATTTATTTATTTGATTCGGCTGTTACTCTGTGGTTATTAATACCTACCCATTCTAATTTTCATTACACTTGATATATACCACTTTTTCTTAAAAACACGTCTTTCATTAAAATCCAAATCATTTTCAAACACTGATACTGTGTTTGAACCTGATGCGGAATGCATCGAAAAACGTGCAATAAGAATTAGGGATATTTAAGAGTTTTGATTACTCAAATACATTTTTTTATTGCTTAAATACTTAAATCACAAAAAGGGATTTTAAGCGGAGTGATTCATTGAAATATCTAATGGTTTTTAAAATAATAAAAAGGGACACGTGATTTTAATAATGAAATACGAATCTGATTTTCTTTCAATTGACTTATCTGTGTTTCTCCTTTGAGAAGATTGTAGCATTTTCTTTGTAAATATCGTTATTATTCTTTGACTTCTTAAAGTCATAGCTTCCAATTCAAAACACAATTAGGAAGGTGCTTCAGCAAACAATATACGTTAGAAAGCTTATTAAAGTTGATCTTATTAATATAAACATTTTATATTGAAAAAAGGAAATTTTAGAAACAACCTTAAAAAATCTCTCTCCCTCTCTTTATTGCTTTGATAATACCGTTTAGTGTGAACCCGATATTGACTATATAAAAAAGATAAGAAAAAATATTTGATTAAATGGAATGAGTTGTTTTTATTTAATTAACAATGTGAAAAGGAATATAACTCGAAGGAATTAAATATTAAATTTATACTCAAATCATTTTGATTAGGACATCTCAATATAGATAAGCAAGAATATGGATGTCTGGGTATTTAAGGGCTTACGATCCGTGATAGGCTGGTTAAGTGATCACTATGTGTAGCATTTACCATTCTACCTATTATTGACAACAACAGTTTTCATTTTTTTGTTATTTATTTCACATGCGAGGAAATGACTGAAAACAAATTTTTTACCAATCTTTTGATTTTATCTGATATTTTATTCACAAAAAGGTATAATGTCAACATAAAAACATTCACCAAATGGAAAAGCCATATTTGTGAACCAGGATTCCAATTTCATCCTAATTCTGTGAGCCTAAGCGGCTCATTATTAAAAATATCAAAGTATCAAAATGTGGTAGAGTGAGTTCGAACCCAGAAACTCATAAGTCCGCAAAACTAACAACAGGACCATAACCACAACTTTGGCTTTATACATATCTCAAACGCATAACTGCTTAAAGGCCGAATGTGTGAGATGATGTCGCAAAAGGATAAATTTATTTGGATTTATACCAATTCGTAAAAAAACACGTTTTTGCATGCACTTTGCTAAGGTACAAGATATAGGAAGTTGAAGTTCATACTTTTTTTAAATCGGCACAGGATATCCCAGTGAAGAATACATTAAAAATCCAATCGTATATACTCCTTCCAGAAATAGTTGAAAAAACTCAGTATCTACCAAGGAATCGGATGTACGATGTAATTTGAATATATATGTCCGGGAAAATTGTTTAAAATACATTATTCATAAAGAAAGAGCATTCAGAAGCGTGGTATCTGTGACTAGAGAATATTTGAGCTCAGCACATGCTGTCGAGGGAACATAAATAATTTCTCTAATGTGAATATACAGCTTCCTCGTGATGAAACGTTAGCCCGCAAGTCTCAAAGGGTAGGCCAGATCAGATCTGGAGGAATTTACCATATCTCCACTCTTATCTTGTAATATACTACACCATCCTTGGTGATATCTCAGCTCCAGAATCCCTAAGTGGCATCCAGTTTAGGGGACAACGTTACACGTACGCACCGAGACGCTATAAACTTCTGGTTTTTATTTATTCACCCGAAATATGTCACGTTTACGACTTTGGACGTATATTATTAATAATCGCCAAAGTAGGCTTGTAATTTATTTGACCCAAAAGCCTAGTAAATAGTACGAACTTAAATGTTTGAACAACTTTTGTTTGAAGTATAAATCTATTATATATATATATATATATATATATATATATATATATATATATATATATATATATATATATATATATATATATATATATATATATATATATATATATATATATATATATATATATATATATATATATATATATATATATATATATGTATATATATATAAATATATATATATATATATATATATATATATATATATATATATATATATATATATATATATATATATATATATATATATATATAGTAAAATAAGCAGACTATTGAGACCACCATATTTATGGTTCTGATTGATCTTCATGCCAAGTCTTTTTCCCGATCACATTTGCCAAATATATTTTCTTAGTCATTCTCTCATTATCCATTAGCTCCACATGTCCACGTCACCTAAAATATATCATATAATCATTCAAGGCTTGCACACTTCACCTCAGGGGTTAGAATAAAGATATATAATAAAAATAAAATAAATAATTAATCCTAGTTTAAAATGTAACCAAATTCATAAATTATAATACTTTTACCAAGATATTTCAATAATAAGAATTCAGTACAACACTTTATAATCAAAATGACGAATTGATTTTATATTACGTCATTATTTAACTTTATTCACTAAACTTAATATTTCGTGTTTATGAAAATCAAGAAGCGATCGATTAATTCAAGAAAGCTTGAAATAAAACCGTGAGGCAAATCTATTTTTAGAGAAAGATTAAGTTTCCTGGGTGTCTTTTGTCTGAAAACATATTTATTTTCTCGCAGTCCTATCTTGAGAGTTTAATGTCAATGTACGATCTGAAGGCAAACTTCTAAGGGTGTTATTTCATTATTCACTGTCAATAAATGTTGCCAAACGAATTGAGCGACAATTGGGAGGAAATTATACCTTTTGTTCGACTTTTACAACTAAGACACAAAAATAAGCAAAAAACAGTCCATCTCGGGTTAGGAACAAACTGCAAAATTTATTTGTGGATCGTTTAAATTGCTTAAAATAATAAAAAAAATGCGTCGGAAGACCTCAAAAGATATAGTTCGAGGATTAAGCTTCTGTGGGGGGTTAAAACTGACTGCGAGCAGGAACAGACTGTTAAAAAATGGATGATTACAGAAGAGGCCTACATATATTTAAGACACGGCTAAAGAAGAATATATTGAAAATATTTTTAACTGAGTGAAAAATTGTAAGAAAAACATGTTTACGTAGATATTTCATGTATTAAATAAATATATATAATGTGTGAAGATTCTACAAAAAAAAATATTTTGTGTAAATATGTACATACAGTTGTCCCAAAATTCATGAAAAATACTCTATTTGCTGGACTCATATTAGTCAAAGACTTGAAATAATTAAAATATTTTAATAAATATTTCATTATGAATTATATCCATTCTCACTTAATAAAGACGTGTTTGAGTCATAAGAATAAAGTGCTATCAAAATTGTTTAAGAATGTTCATATTTAACAAAAAATATTTTCGGTTATTTGTATAGCGCCATTTTCGTGAAATACTACTGCAAGGTGCTTCGCCATGATATTATATGATACATAGTTTTTTTTTTAATTAGAAAATTGATTAATAAAATTCAAGGCAAAAGATAATTTTTATTTAAGTGCAACTTCAGTTTTCCTAGTCGAATTTGTCGCATTTGACACATTTTGATTTGGTCCCTAATGTTTGCATAGTCGTAGAAGGCACTTTTAAAACATTTAAAAAACAGTAATTTAAGAAGTTGATACTTTAAGGAATTCCTTGAAAACGCAGGATTTTAATAACAAAACTAAATTATTTTTCACTTAAAATGTAGCTCTAAAACTGTTACGAAAAATATTTTTTTAAAACAAAATTTATAGCAACCGAAATATGTATTTACGAGAACTTGTAAAAATATAATCGCATTTGAACAGTGTCAGTCACTTTATACATTTTACATATACCTATGAATGATTGTTCTTGAATAAAACCCTAAATTCAAAATATTACTAAAGTTGGTCAATATTATATACAAGAACAGAAATGAATCAAACATTTTAATAAATCCATTTACAATGTTATTTTTTTTTTTTTTACTTACGTGGGTGAAGAAGTAGTAGTACACCCTTAATCCAGCCTTGGACATGACTTCTGCAAAGTGGTTTGTTGGGCAGATGAAAAAGTAGTCTCCCACAACGTCAGCAATCATCTTCTGGTTAAGGTAACCATCGGATATCTCCTCCCAGTCTGTATACTGAAACAATTTTCAAGCAAATAATTGAAAAAAAGTGTCAAAAATACTTTGAGGTTGTTCGAATCATTGCTTTCTTTTTTTAATTCTTTTGCATTATGCAACATCACATAAATACAAATACAATTTTTTTTTATAAAATATACATATAAACAAAAAATATCCCACAAAGGTATGGCCTGTGTGTGGGTATACAATATAATTCAAGTCATAGTAAAAGGCACTGGCAAGACTACATAAGATATTATAAGAAGTTGAACTAGAATAAAAGTTAATATAAAATACAAAAAATACAAAATACTAACATAAAACAAAAAATAAATAAAAACAAAAGTATAGAATTTAACTTGTCACTTAAAATATACATTTGTATGGATGTTCGGAAGGTTTAAAAAGTAAAATAAAAAATTAAAAGTAAAATAATCTTTTCGTCCACCTCCATAATTTAGTGATCAGTGTGTTAAGCTAACGTGCTGGATAACGGGTTCGATTCTCAGAGTGTAAAAAAACACGGTTTTTTACTCTGGCGTTATTTTTAGATGTAACCCTTGTCTGATACCTGAAGCGCAAGGCTGATCACCGTTCATTGATGTATTAAACGATTAAAATAACGCTGCTTATTTACGAGTTAATGGCCTATGCATCGTTGGGTGTGGATGATAGTAAGAAGAAGAAAATAATAAAGATCCATTATCATAATTTCGAATGTAGCTTTAAAATGAAATAGATGATTTCAATAAGTAATATACTACAAGTATTAAAATGTTTTTTTCTGTCAATATTTTGAAGATACCAATATATTTCATAAACTAGTATTTGACATAAGAAGGCACTCACTGGAAGAATTACTTTGAGAGCCACTGGTTTTAACGGTAGATACTATTATCACACTAGATTTTCATAGTATCATCCTTCCGATATATTTTTTTTCACAAGGTACGTATTCCGCATGATCTCTCTAATATTTTGTACATATAACTTTTTTTAATCAGATGATTTAAAACTTTTGATGTTTTTTTTTTTATAAAATGTTTTTTTAATTTTACTCGTGCGAATCCGAACAAACGGTTTTTTTTACTAAACATCTGAATGTTCACTGAGATATTATAATTGTATTCTTATTTTTCAATGAGCCTCGAAAGTACTTTTTCATAAAGAAAAATATATATACTCAAATTCAATATAAAGTTAAAAGTTCTTTGACATAGTTTTTCTTTGAATTCGAGATTGCTTATTAGATACAATGGAAAATCCAATTATTGAAAATGACGAAATAACATGTAACGAAATAATCTTTTGGCAAATTTTTAATACAACAAAGGTTTTTAAATTTAAGATTGGTATATTCCACATTATAAAGATCTGTTATAAAGTAAGTCAAGGCAGAATAATCGAAAAACTTGTAAAAGGACATTTGGGTATTAACAATCTGACCTTTATAACTCAAAGCACTCACTCCTTTCAAGAATGTTATAAATCAAAAAACTTGATTTTTCAGGAGAACGTTTTTAAAGTTTAAAAATATAATACAAAAAATTAAAAATAAATGTCAAGCCTTTTATTGAACTTTTTACTTTACAGCACATCTTTTTAGGTAAAACCTGGAGGTTTTTTTTCCATTTGTAAAATATTTAGTATATTTAAAAAAATTATTAAACAAAACCTTTTTTTCGAAATGCAAAAACAACAATTTCTGCCCTGTAGCGGGTAAATATTGAGTTAAAAACATGCCTTTTTTGCTGGGATATAGTACATTTTCTGGGCATTCCGAAAACATACAAAACTGAAAATTGACGATTTTGGATTTATGACGTTCTTGAAAGGAGTGAGCGTTATAGCAGACACTGAAAATAAACTTAATGAAGGGTTAAGTAGGTTTATTGACAACAAAATGACAATAATCAAAGAAAAAATTAAGTATATGGCCGTAAGAAGAGAGAAATTAAGGATAAACATCGTTTCTTATTTCAATTTTTACAAAAGTGTTCGTAATATTAGTATATAACTATATAAAATATAAAACCCTTATCCGCACACCAATGGTGCATAGGGCTCTGCGTAATATAATCGCAGAGTTATCTTGATCGTTTACACATGAAGGAAAGGTGATCAGCCCTCCGCTTCAGGTACCAGTCCAGGGTAATATTGAGTAAATATTACAGTGAAAAAATCACTTATATTTATTTGACCCCCCCTGGGAATCGAACCCGGGACCTCCAGAACGGTAGCCGAGCGTGCTGACCATTACACTACGGATGCGGACTCTATATAACTACTCTATAACGACTCTATATAACTACTCTATATAACTACTCACCTTAAAATATGAATAATATTGAGAAAAATATAAACATTGCACTAGATGACTAGATAGTAAAAATATCAAACTAGTAAAATAATTTGTTTCTTTCTGCAACAAAATTACTCAGGACGTTCGACCAAAATTACAAATAGTTAGTCGGATTAAACAAGAAAGCATAACATACAATAAGAAATCTATTTTTTGAAATCAAAATATTAAATTATGGAAATTTTAAAAACTTTAATGAAATCTCTAATAATGATAAAAACATAATCAGATATACATATATTTAGTACTCATAGTAATCTATCTCGCACTGAAATAAGATCTCAAAAAATACTTATTCTTTTTAAAAAATTATAAATGATTTTACCATGAAATATCATTTTGTACAACTAAATTAATTATAAAAATAATGAAATTTCATATATCATTATGACTTCCATACTAATAGTTGATCTATGCTGACGAACACTCTAGGTTCAACTCCATTTCTATGCTTCATATATATAATATGCTTTGATATTGTGCAATAAGTTTTTTTTATCTCCTTTACCTAGAATACTTATAACGTAGTATTTTTTTTGTGAATAATTTTAAATAATTATATTGAATTTAGGATTTAAATGATTTATAAAAATATATTTAAATAGAAAATATACCTGGAAAACTATAGCATCCCTCCTTAGCCTCGACATGTTTTTGAAAATTGTGTCAACAATATCCAAAAATTTATCCCTCTGCAGAAAGCTTGGTCCATCTTTTTCAAAGTAGTCGATGAAATCGTACAAGATGAAGTATGTACCTGGAAGAAAAAATATATTGCTATAATTACTATATTTTTTATCGAGAGTAAATTTCCATATAAAAATGTTTTATATGATGATTTTTAGAACCACCGTATCATTCTAAATGATAATTAATCAGATCGTACATTAGATACGGAATAACTGATAAGAGTATAAATTAAAATAATTTTGTAGATTGCCCAGACCTTTTATCACTTTTCAATTTTAGAGTCCCGGGAGCACAGACTAGAAACAAAACTTTATTTAAAATCCCTGAAATGTACACCGAGTTCTACCAAAATTTATTTTTAAATCGAGCCTGCGATATGTACAATGTAATACTTAGTGAAATAGACATCAATAATGTTTTTTTTTATACGTTTAAGAGAAAGATTGTTAATGTCTAATTGAGTAATAAAGAAATTTTCTATTATTTGATAAAAACTTTTCATGAAAGTTTATTATATAGTTATACTTTAATGTACATGACTGTTTTTTTTCATTTTTAGATTAATTAAGTGTTAACCTTTCGTTGGAATTTTCTCTTTTTAAATTTTATGAAGTTTTGTTATTTTTGTGAATATTCAGTTGGTTTTCCAATAAATAAATAAAAATAAAAAATAAAAAATAAATCTGTGTAAAAGGTTCATATGGTATAAACAATACATTATCAACAACAAAAAAACATTTTCAATTTAAAAAATAACAACTTTATTTTTTTTCTGCATTTATTTGATTTGATCAGTGACCGAGTTTCAATTGACTTTATTTGTAATTTATATACGAAAATCCATTTCTAGAATAAAATCATACTTTAAACCCTTACCACAACTTAAATGTAATTATTTTTAAATTAAACCACTTAAATTAACTAAATTAAGTTTGATTTTCTTAAAATAATGTGTAAAATCAATCAGTTTTTAACCCCTACCTTGTATACATAATAGAGAATGTTATCTAACCTCCCAGTCTGACAATGTTGACAACGATAAAATCCGATGACAGATCAAATAAAATAAAACTATTTTATTGTTTTATTATATAAAATGCAGTTTCACCAAGAAATGTTAGTACACAACTTAAATGTGATGAAATTTCATTAAATTTTTAATTCAAAATTTATTGAATGCTTGGTTCTGAGATATTTCGTGATAGAAGAATAAATAACTTTTGCATTATTGTCATTTTGCTTAAAAGAATCATGTCTTTTATAATATAATTTGAGCGTGACTAACGTCTCCTTCGTTTTCTCCAACCATCATTATTAAATTATCAATATTGGTATATTAATGTCGTTGTAATATTTAAATACAATCCCTATCATGAAATATGTTTATATTTTTGAAAACGAAAAAAATGTTTACAGCATTGAATTTTTATTTATTTATTTAACTCCATACTACATATGTTCGATTGATAAGGTTGTTAAAAACTGTATCATTTAATGAAATCACAGTTGTTCAGTGTTCTACTTTACATTTTTGACTTTTCATCATCTTTTGAAGTCTGGGCATTAAGGGCTTACGTACCTTAAGTGATCACATAACCAGGCTATGACAGGTCATAAGTCCTATTAATACCCAGATTTTTTATTTGACATTATATATGTACTTTTTGTCATCTACGTTGAGATGGCAGTACGCGAGTCCTGGTTCCAACTCTTTTGTATGAAAATGAAGCATGGAGTTGGCAAAAGAAGGATGAAATTAGACTGAATGCAGTCAAAATGCATTTGGAAAATGAATTTGGAAAAGGAGCTGAGGATGACCGAGTAAAACTTGGCATAATCAGGTATGTCAAAAACGTTAGGTTGAAATGTATGGATGAGGAGAAGCATGAATGTGAAAGAGGTGAAGAAATTTTGCAAAGACAGAGTGATGGTTATTTTTTTTATCTACGTTTAGTTTTTGTCCGCCTCCGTAGTGTAATGGTCAGCACGCTCGGCTACCGTTCTGAAGGTCCCGGGTTCGATTCCCAAGGGGAGTAAAATAAATATTAGTGATTTTTTCACTGTAATATTTATTCAATATTATTACCCTGGACTGGTACCTGAAGCGGAGGGCTGATCACCTTTCCTTAATGTGTAAACGATCAAGATAACACTGCGTTTATATGACGCAGTGCCCTTTGCATCATTGGAGTGCGGATTGGGGTTTATTTTAATTTTAAAAACGTTTAGTTACCAAAATGTATAAATATTTTATAATTTAAATGTAACTTTGTTTCAAAATCAATACACTTAAAGTGATTTTAAAACATTGTTGCATTTTAATTATAAAATGTAAAATCACAAAGTTAGTGTCTCAAATATAAATTAAATACTAATATTTTCTTTCCATTTTTTAATATCAGTGGATATTGAATATCGATGTACGTAGTATTGTTTTCGAATTCACGTGGAGTACGAGAACTGTAAAAAATAAAGGGGCAATATAATATTATGTGGCTATCCCCGTAGTATCGCGTATCTACGTGACCGCAGATGTTCCGAGGCAACTTCGGCCTACTTCGGTAAAGTTCGGTCACGAGCGAGTAGCGAAGCCTCAAGGCGTATTCGTACGGTGAAATGTCTAGTACATCGCACCGTGAAATGTTTATGTATCGAATTTACTGATCCACGTTTGCTTTATTGAAAAGCGTCTACACATGATGTGAACTAAAGCCGAGTTGATGTATTCCAACAAGGGAAATCGGGAAGAAAAGTTAGCTCAGAGTGAAATTTGGCACTCTTATGCCGCTGGAGAAATGTCAAATATGATTTATGTATCGGATTTGATGACAAATAAATATTGATCAAAGAAATTGGATAGTACGTTATGTATTATTCGTCCTGTTTGTTCTCACTCTTTCATCTTCTTCCTTTTGCAACTTTTTTAAATTTGAAACTACTTTTCTACAGTTGTGGCGATTTTTTCCATTAATTACCTTTCTCAAATTTATATTTTGCTGAAAACCGATAGGATTATTAAAGAATTGAAGTACGATTTCAAAATTAAAAATTTCCGATAACATATATATCTAAAAATAAAATAAAATACGTAACACACGAAAACAAAATTTATTTCTTGAATGTTTTTCGCAGATACTTCGTGGCACATTTTGAAAAATTTATAAAATAAAACAACTTTGTTTTAACCACTTTTTTATTAGTACACTTTATCCAACCGGTTTCGACAAGAACCTTGTCATCATCGGGGTTAATATACTAAATTCTAAAACATTGAAATACTCATAATTAATTACCCTTCTGTAGATATATACAAAAAAAGTATCATCGATCTACATGCATAAAAATCAGTATGAATCAAAATATAAGTTTGATCGATAAAAACAAAAGCGATTAAAATCGAAATGTAATATTTCATTTGGCTGTAGGAAATTCTCATTTTGCTGTCTCGCTTTTCGCGAAACACAATAAAAATTATCGCTTTACTAAGAAAACACATTTTGTTAAAACTCTTAATCTTTTCTGAAGCCGAGTTAGAGTTGAACAGTACCATTCCGTGGAATTGTGGAAACTCGTGGAACGATCTTCAGAAAGCAATTTCCCTTAATTCAGTTTTCAATTTTTCTCTTCGCTTATAATTGATAAAGTTCTAATAGGCACTATTGTTGCATTCTCGCGGATATTCGAGAGAACTTCTGCGATTACGGTACATATTCATGACTACGTTTGGTTCATTTGCTTGCAAATGACTTCTTTAATTGACTATTGTAACTGTTTATCTAATAACCTTTTATGGGAGATAAATACGTATTCACCGCGTAATTGTATTGACACAATTTACACGCAACGAAGGTTTGAGCGTCCCAAGAATTAACAATAAATATGGGAGTCGATCACTGCAATAATTCGTTCCGAATATTTTTAATTTGTTGCCGACGGATGTGAGTGGTCAAAATAAAATATGGAACAAAGGCAAAATAAAGGAATGGGTAAGTGATCAAAAGTTTATTTTATGAAAATTGTAAAATAGTTTATATTCATAATTTTTCTCTCTTTTTTGTGTGTATATTAGGTTAAAATGGTTTAAAACAATAAAAAATGTATGCAAAAAGAACTCTACTGACTAGACACATATAGTAGCTTGGTGGGTCTCTGCTTTTTTTTTAAATATGTATGTTTAAATTTTTTTTAAGTGTATACAATTTATGTTAGTAAAAAAGTGTATTGATTTTGCATTTTATGGAATATCATGGTGCAAAAATAAAACACAAGTATAAGACCATTTTTTGATTCACAACATTTTGAGTGCGTCCAAATACTTGTCCACAAACCTAGGATTTCTGCACTTAAGAGTTATATTTACATTTCGAAATCTCAACAAAGATTAAGAAAAATATGGAATGCTGGGTATTCACAGGCGTTATGACCTGTCAAAGACTGGTTTAGTGATCACTTTATACAACTTAAACATTCACCAATTACCCATGATTGACAACCACACTTCAAATTTAATCAAATTTATTGAGTTCATCATGTGAATATGTAAAAATATCTAGAATTCCATATTATTCTCTACTAATGTTGAGACATCATGGAAAAAAATTCCTTAAAACAAGTAACTTCGTTCTTGCTAACTCAATTCTAGTAAAATCCAGAATTTGTGATAAAAAACTTGGACACACTTAAAAACGTACCTTATCATCACGTTTACATTAGATATGTTGCGCTTCTTTACCTTACCAAACCTTATATGGTATAATCTAACCTTACCTAAAGACATACACGCGAACGTACTATATTCTCATATTCAAATGTTCGCGTACCTATTCATTAGAAATGGTGCACTACCTAACCTAACCAAACCTTATGTATTATAACCTAACTCAACCTTAACCAAACAAATACGCAAGTTTATTCTCATATTCAAATGTTTATTCAATACGTATAAACATACATATACTAGTACCTGTAAATTTGTCCATACGTATACATTAGATATAGTGCAGTACCTAACCTAACTAAACCTAACCCAACCGTTTGTAATATAACCTAACTCAACCATACCACACAGTTATCAATGCTTTTAATATATAAAATATATTTCAACCTTACCCAAACAAATACACACAAACGTAGTATATTCACATATTCAAATGTTCGCACAATATCTACAAACATACCTGTATTACTAGGTATAAAGTTTATGTTACGTAGACATTAGATACGGTGCGCTATATAGGGTGTACTACGGCGTACTATGTTTCCACCTACGCGATCACAACTTCGTATAAACGAGGTTAAACGAATTACTGTGTTACTAGGCGGCGTTTTGCCGCCGGCGTCGCGTACAATATTTACAAATCTGTACACACACTTTAAAGCGTATTTGTGTAACTTTATACAGTTTGGCATTTCAATAGATTGTAATTATTTCCACGGTACATTTAAGGCAACAACATCAATAGTCAAATGTAAATTAATTTGTCGTTTTTGCGAATCGATATTAGGGTTTTTTTTCAACGCATCGTTCTGATACTTAATATATCTGTTACCTTAATTAAGTAGAGCGATAAAACGCGACTCACAAATTGTAATTTCTAAAATCAGTTACTGGCTATGCTTTCCAGAAAGGGTTGAGTATAAACTCTGTCTTCTTCTTCATCGCCATACTCTTCATTGCTGAGGGTCGTGACCCTTGTCGTAACAACAATTGTTCTCGAGTTATCCCTTGACCGCGCTGCACGTAGCGCTCCAACCTACGAGGTTTCTGCTGCTGTCTTTACTCGATCGGTCCATCGTGTGTGGGGATCTTCATCTCTCTCTCTCCCTCCAGGCTACCAATGACAACCAGTCGTTTCAGGCTATCCTTATTGTAAAGAGAAAGTGTTCAAAGAGCTGAAGAAACCGTCATTGACCAGAGTCAAGCCATCCAAGTGTAACTTCTGACAAATGCACTTGTTGGTGCGTCTAGTAATTCTATCTTATTTTAACTAACTTACTAACTTACCATCACGCCGCTTCCCCGCAGGGGTAGGCAGAGTGAATAGAACGCCACATCTCTCTGTCTTTGCACCTCTTCCACGTTCATGCATCTCCTCATATATACCCGCCGATTGTTTCGACTCTTGACTGACCGCTTTCAAGTATTTGGCATACCTGATTGTGCCAAGTTTTTCTTGGTCTTCCTCTGCTCCTTTTTCCAATTGCATTTGCCTCATAATTAACACCGTATGAAAATGATGCAGAATGCATCGAAACACGTGTCACAGTAGATTATAAGAAATATTGGTATTTACTAAGTAAAACATTAATTAAAAATGGATAGATTTTACCACAAAGTGACTGCCGAATCAATTAATGAAAATAATTTGGAAGTCTGGGAATTAACAGAGTGGACAACTTTTCATTATCTGGTTTAAATGATCACTTTTTCCACATGAAATTTTCACCATTCTACTCATGATTGACAACTACACTACTGAATTTTTTGGAACTCATGCATATTATATAATTCACACTTTGCTTCATGGGTGAGTTTGATATGAGTTCCAAAAAAATGTGTGTTGTGAATGCTAATCATAGGCAGAATGGTGAATATTACTTGTGTTTAAAGTGATCATCTAAACCAGCCCATGACAGGTCGTTAGGCATGTAAATACCCAGACTTCCATATTCTTCTTTATCGATGTTGAGATGTCAAAATATAAGAGTAACTCCTAAGTGGAGAAACCTATGTTAACCAAGTTAAAGTCTGAGTGTTTTACAAGGCTGAAGACTTGTCATTGGTTTGCTTGATTGATCACGTTATAGACGTGTTACATTTATAATATATTATTAGATTAAAACCAATATTTTTAGCTTTACCACTTAATTTTTATTTGACCAGCGACCGAGTTTCGTCGTTACCGACATCATCAGACTGGTGGGAGGCTATACAAATTGTTATGTTGTATATAAAACAAGACAGGAGTTGATAACCATGATTTGATATAATTTTATTGAGAAATCAATTTAATTTGAGTGAATTTAAGTATCAAATTAATTTAATTTCTTTTAGTAAATCAATTAATTATTAACATAATTAAGTAAATCAAATTAAATTAATTTCTCAATAAAATTATATCAAATCATGGTTATCAACTCCTGCCTTGTTTTATATATAACATAACAATATGTATAGCCTCCCACCAGTCTGATGATGTCGGTAACGACGAAACCCGGTCGCTGGTCAAATAAAAATAAAGTGGAAAAGCTAATAATATTGGTTTTAATCTAATAATATACTAAAAATGCAATTCCATCACGAAGTGTCAGTGGATAATATAAATCTATTAAAAAGAGTTGCATTTCCCATAATTGACAACCACCCTTACCTATATAATATTGATGCTTGAATTGAAAATAGTCATCCGCATACTATTTCTTTATAGATTCTTTTTAATACGACTTGCAAGGCACGTGCAAAATGAATTCAAGAAAGATTTATTTTCAAATGGTCTGGGTGTTAGTGATGTTTTTCACATTTACCTTCCCTATCCTTACTATCTTACCTATCCTATAAGCATCTAAAATAGACGGTTTGTGGTTTATTCCTTTAAAAATACAATTATTTTAAAAAAATTACAATTAATTATATTAAAGATCGTTTTGTGGATTATTGTGTCTTCTAGTTAACTAACTAACTAACTACACATCACGCCGCTTCTCCGCATGGGTAGGCAGAGAGAATAGGGCGCCACACCACTCTGTCCTTGCAAACATTCTTAGCCTCTTCCACGTTCATGCATCTCCTCATACATACCCGCCGATTGTTACGACTCCTAACCTGACCATTTTCAAGTATTTGGCATACCTGATCGTGCCATGTTTTTCTCGGTCTTCCTCTGCTTCTTTTCCCAATAAAATTCGCCTCATAATTTTTTTTCACCGTTCTTTCCTCACTCATTCATTCTACATGACCAAAGCATCTCAACACACCTTTCTTAATTTTATCGATAATGCTTATCTCAGCTTTGCATTTCTTCCTTATTTCACTATTCGCACATCTATTATTCGTGTCTTCTAGTTGAATAATATATTTTATTTCAATCTGTGTTGGGAAAAAAGGAATCAACTAGTGTGATCCAATCAGGAACTTCTCGGTATTTTCTCACTGCTGGGAAAAAACACGTCTAGAGACATCTTTACTAAGTGCAGAAAGTATTTAAATATTTAGACACACTCAAATTGTTGTGAATAGATTTAATTAACTCATACCAAGCAGGTAAAATCATTTTCAAATTTTGATTAATCACATTCTAAGAAAACTTCTGCACAAAGGTTTCTTTGATGTATTATATAAAACATAATAGAAAGCTTCATCATTTCTTGGTATAGAAGAACGGACTACCTACCTAGGGCAATGAATTGCTAAAACGAGATTAATCTTGTCTTCGAATGTAAAGTACAAAGATTTTAAAATAATACTAGCTGTATCCGGCCACGCGTTTATGTGGATCAGTCTGGTTAAATGAATATGAAGGGAAATAAAAATAAAAACTCATATTTCTTATAAATTTAATTTCATGCTTATATTATCTATGAAAATGAAGATAATAAATCTATGAAAATATTTTAAATTTTTCAAACAAAAATGCATTGAAATAATTGATAACACAAAATTTTGAAAAAAATAACAATTTTCCGAAGTACTCTTTCCACTGTGATCAATGTTTATTATCACATGTGTAGCTGTTACTATCAACAGATGGCGCTGCCATTGCGGTAAAAAAAGGTTGTCTAAAATAAAACCATGCCTGTTGCAGGTAAAACGTATCTTATCACTCTTGTTCTAAGAAAAATACAAGTGTATTTGACGCAATTTTTTGTTAAAATTTAAAAAAAAAATGTCAATAACTTAAGGAGAATCACGATTATGAACAAATTAGCGTTTTTATTTATATTACGTAAAAATATTCTTCTTCTTAATTAAATTCTGTTCCTACTCCTCATTTAAGTGGTATTCTACGAAGTAAACGATGAATGATAAGGAGAGTGTTACATATATTACCATACCACAAAGTTAACAAAGCTAATTAACATATACAGTTAATGTTTTATTTTGTTGTTGTTGATATTTTATCTGCCTCTGTGGCGCAATAGTTAGCATGTTTAGCTACCGTGCTGGATATCTCGGATTCGATTCCAGGGGGGATAAAAATAAATATATTAGTGATTTTACACTCTAACATTTATTTAATATTATCCTGGACTGGTTCCTGAAGCGCAGGAGTGATCACATTCGCTTCGCTTCACTAGAGACTGGTGAGAGATTGGTGAGAGATTTATTGATCCAAATATGTGTATAAGTATATGGACACTCAAAATGTTGTATTCACATTATGCGTAGAATGCATAATCCAATGTCTAATAGAATGAACAAAAATATAATTAATCCTTTTTTTTACAAAACTTCCTTTAAATTTCATTTCGTAAAACTGCTTCCTCTGAAATGCTGCACTTGAAGAGAATTCACTGAGTTTGTCGTATATATTCTACCGTAAACGTTTTCAGCAAACGTTCTTGACAAAGCCTGCGGCGAAGCGTATCCTGAAAACCTGAAACAAAACTACCTCGCGTGGCAATAGAATAATAAACCGTAAGGCGGGTTCTCTGTACAATTCCTCTCCCTTAAATGTAATCTACGTAATTCCAGCTCTTACCACCTTGTAGAGAAAACAAACTAACAGTACCACGCCGTTAACTAAGACTAAGTATAAAAGGTGTCTTTTTTATCCGTTGAACATAATCCTAGCACCTTTTCTGGTGTATATTATAGTATATTCTTCATATTTCCCGGGCTTTAGATTAACCTCGGGTGATAAATTTTCTTTTTGAAAAAGCTCTTTGAAACTATGGGTGGATTTCTAGAGAAACGAAAATTGATTAAATTATACTGAAGATAAAAACGATTTAAGTGAAACCACGAGAAAAGTTTTTTTTTTGTGTAAAGAGAAAAATAACTAGCTTAAGTTCATCAAATAATTTCACTTCTTTTAAACGTATCAATTTCAATCAAATTAACGTAAAAATATTACCATTTAAATTAATTTTCAATTCTCATGATAAATTTATTGATTCGGCAGTCACTATGTGGTTTACATCTATCCATTTTCAATTTAAATTTTACCATTTAAACACTATATTTTATTTAAATCTGTTGTGACACGTGTTTTGATGCATTCCGCTTTATTATCAGACATTGTATGTGATGCTAAGTCTAAATTTTTGAGTTGTAGTATTGGGACATTGGAAGTGGGAAAGAAGCTGTTTCTAATTTTGTATTAGATGGAACATGGACGATAGAGGTTGGCTAAAGTCATCACTATATTATTAATTTTGGGTTTATTATTATTTACAATTATTATGAATTTTCAGAGTTTCAAAATGTTGAGGTGTATGAATTTTCGTGTTATTGTTTTTTGGAATATCTTCGTAAGTATATGAGATATTTTTGTCTATTTAATGACTAGCAAACTCTAAAAAAAATCAATTACCCTGATAAAAGTCTTGCCAATGCAAAAATACCATAGATGCAGTGTTATTACTCTCTCTCTCGTTGCTCGCTGATAGTGTGTGCCGGAGACGTGTATTTACCAGTGTTTACTATTTGTTACTTTATTGTGACTTTATGTTGAAGACTTTTTGTTTCTCTATTAGTGTATTCATAGGTGTATTTTTATATTTAATTTTGTATATATGCATTATGTTAAAGGCTTAAGCCGTTCAATAAATAAGTAATATGAAAATAAAATAAAATAATTTGCATAAACGACTACTATTTATTTATTATAAGTATTTCTTCATTATTACGACAATTTTATGTTTTATTTTTATTTTATTTTTATTGTTATTTAAGGCTTATATTATATAAACAGGCACCTAGGTGGTTGGAGCTCTACGTGCAGCACAGTCAAGGGATAACTGGAGAACAATCATTGCTACGACAAGGGTCACAACCCTCAGAAATGAGGAGTAAGAGGAAGAAGAAATATTTAATAAAGGTAATGTTGTTTTGTCTATTTTTTCACAGTTAAAACAAAGAAACAGCTTGTTCCCCACTTTTTTATCTTTTAACCTTCTTAGGGTACGGCTTTAAAATTTAGACTTAGCATCATATACAATGTTTGATAATGATACGGGATTATCTAGATACACTAAAAAATGACTTAGAGACTTTTGTTTTAAAAGAATAGTACTAGAAGCAGAACATAATCCCCGCCAACTTTAGAATTAGTAAAGCTCGGTACTACAACCTTCAAGTTTCCATACAACCTTGAGCTGCTACTATACTGTATTGATTTCCGAATATGTACTAAACCATTAGGCGTACTGAGTACACCCAATCCATAAGGCAATCGTATGTATAAACGTACATACTATTAAAACAATTGTCATTTAAGTAATCTACGTTCAGGTAATTCCCACGTGTAAACCTTTGACTTTGTAAAAAATAAACCGCCGTAAAAAGAACACGGATTTTCTTTCTCTGAAATTCCTAACAAATAAAAACACGCTTTTTCCTTCATTTGTAAAATAAATATTTTTTACGAAAGATTGCTGTTGTGAACTCAATGATGAAGCGTCATGAGATTGATGACACATGTATGAGTTCCAAAAATTTTTGTAGTGTGGTTGTAAAAATTTGAGTAGTGTGGTTACACGAGTTTAAAGTGATCATTCAACCAGCTTTTGACAGGTCATAAGCCCTGTAAATATCCAGACCTCCATATTCTTCTTTATCAATATTGAGTGGGTAAATGTAAAAATAACTCCTAAGTGGAGATTTCTGAAAAATAATTTGAACACACTCAAAATGCAAGTAAGAATAGGCTGAAACTTATTATGTTTAAGCCTAAGTAAATCAAGTGTTGCATAAGCCGTAGCCGGATTTCAGAGTCACTTGGAAAGGACAATTGATTATAATAGGCATTATAAAGCAGGATTCGGTCTTCACTGATTACAATTCTCAAAAATTAAGAACAAATATGTATATAAATACTACGCCTACAAGTGCTAAACACATTCCAGTTTTTTGAGACTGCCTTATTCGTGTTCATACATATTCAGACCAAGAATTATAAAATTGCATTATGATCAAAAGCTTTGTTTACTAAATATAATAAAATTGACTGATCGGAGAAAACTATTTGATCTGATTAATTTATACAAAATTTCAAATAATATTTAAGACTGTTCCTTGTTATTGCAAATGATAAATATTTATATTATTTTTTATATCTCATCAAAGATGAAGAAGAATATGGAAGTCTGGGCATTTACGGGGCTTACGACCGTCATAGGCTGGTTTGAGTGATCACTTTACACACGTGTAACATTCACCAATTCTACCCATTATGGACAACCACACTACTCAAATTCTTGGAAGTTCTATATATATGAACCAATTTAGAAACCTTGTTCATGAATCACTAGAACTTCACTAGAGACATCTATTGGTGAGATGTAAAGAAGCTTTTTACTAAGCAGAAACTCTTATATTAGTATGTGAGATCCGAATCCTGGATTATAATCACACACATGAGAAACGCCAGAAAATACCATTTTCATTTTTATTATTAAGCTTATAATTTGACCAGATAATTTATTTACAACATTTTGAGTGTGTCCAAATACTTGTTCACAAAATCTGGATTATCTCCAATTACAGGAGTTATCTTCATATTATTTTTTGATATCTCATCAAAGATGAAGAAGAATAGAACTTCCAAGAATTTGAGTAGTGTGGTTGTCCATAATGGGTAGAATTGGTGAATGTTACACGTGTGTAAAGTGATCACTCAAACCAGCCTATGACGGTCGTAAGCCCCGTAAATGCCCAGACTTCCATATTCTTCTTCATCTTTGATGAGATATCAAAAAATAATATGAAGATAACTCCTGTAATTGGAGATAATCCAGATTTTGTGAACAAGTATTTGGACACACTCAAAATGTTGTAGATAAATATTTACATCCCAACCAGAAACACGAAAAACATATTTTATCGTAATAACAGCCGGACATAATCTGAATTCAACAGTCCCATACGCCGAATACAGAAACCTAGACAATGAATTCGCGGACCATATCGATATCTGGCATATCGCTCACTCCTTTCAAGAACGTCACAAATCAAAATACTTGATTTTTCAGGAGAACGTTTTTAAAATTTAAAAATATAATACAATGTATTAAAAATAAATATCAAGCCACTTATTGAACTTTTTACTGTGCAACATTTATTTTTAGGTAAAACCTGAAGGTTTTTTTTCCCTTTTAAAAATATTAAGTATATTTAAAAAAAATAATTAAACAATATCTTTTCTTCAAAATACAAAAATAACACTTTCTGCCCTGTAGCGGGTAAATATTAAGTTTTAAACGTGCCTCTTTTTCTGGGAGATACACAACTGAAAATTGACGATTTTTTGTTTATGACGTTCTTGAAAGGAGTGAGCGATATGTCACTTCCTACCTATAAAGCAATAATAATAGCATGCTTCAGTCTAATGCATAATTTCTTGTTCTTAATATGCTCATCCTTGTTTAGATAAGTACTTTTTGAACCAATAATACACTTCAAAAGAGAAAACAAATTATTCTTTCATATTATTTTATCATAAAGTACACAACTTCTTCTTTCTTCTCCGTCTTAATCCTCATTGCTGAGGGCTGTGACCCTTGCAGAAGCAATGACTCTTCTCCAGTTATCCCTTGACTGCGCTGCACGTAGCGCTCCAACCACTGAGGTGCCTGCTGCTGCCTTAATTTGATCATCGTGTGGGAGATCTTCCTCTCCCTCTCTTTCCCTCCAGGCTACCGATCACAACTAGTCGTTCCAGGCTATCCTCGTTGCCACGCGCAACGTGTCCAAAGAACTGGAGAATCCGTCGGGTACAGATATTGGCCAGAGTCAAGCCATCCAGGCGTAGTTCCTGGCGAATGGACTCATTGGTGCGTCTAGCTGTCCATGGAATTCGGAGCATGCGCCTCCAACACCACATTTCGAAGGCATCAATTTTTCTCCTTTCTGCTGCTTTTATAGTCCATGTTTCAGCAGCATAGAGAAAAATGGAGTGGACCAAGCTCCTGACAAGTTTCGTCTTGGTGTTGTTACTCACACCCCGGTCTTTCCAGATTTTGTCTAGCTTAGACATGGCACTTTTGGCGATGGCGATACGACGTCTAATCTCTCCTTCACAAGTTCCTTCATTGCTGATTTGAGATCCGAGGAACTGGAACTCGTTTATTATCTCTAAACCTTCGAGTGAGTTCCCGAGATCACCAAACTTCTTAGATCGATCTATGATCATGATCTTGGTCTTGCTTTGGTTAATCTCTAGTCCCAGTGCCTTGCTCTCAATCTCTACTCGTTTAAGGAGATCTACCATCTCTTTTGGGTCTTTGGCCAAAAGTGTTGTATCGTCCGCATATCGTATATTGGACAGCTTTACGCCACCAATGGACACTCCTCCATTCCATTCGTAGAGAGCCCTGCGCATGATGTATTCCCCATAGATGTTAAACAGGTCAGGGGAGAGTATGCATCCCTGTCTTACACCTTTCTCAGTGGGGAAGCTTGCAGTGTTTATGCCATTGATTCTTACGATTGCCTTACTTTGGGCATAAAGTCCACAACATGTAATACATTATGCATAAATTGGCTACGGTCTTTAATAAAGGAAAAAAATATATACTCGTATTTACATATATTTTGAACTCTAGGTCTTCCACAAACGGATTTATTCATCGACCAGGAAGTCTTCATTAAAATTTCAAACGTCAATAGTCGGGAAAAAATACCGATCAGCATAATATTCACTTTCATTCCTAAAATAAATTGCCCCACTACTGATATTTCCAAATTACCAATTGACCTCGTTGCGAAAAACTGAAATTGTGATTTTCCGTCTATTTTGCATTTTCCGAATATTTTCATCCACATTTTCACCAAATGCTAAAGTACCTGAAATTTAAAATTGAATATGGTTCATTTCCGAGAAAACATATTCTGAATACAAATCTTAGTGAATGATGCAAAGTGCATTGTGTTAGATAGATATGTTGTTTACTTATTATTTTTTGACATCTCATCAAAGATGAAGAAGAATATGGAAGTCTCAACATTTACGGGGCTGACGACCATCTCACCAATAGGTGTCTCTATTGAAGTTCTAGTGATTCAAGAACAATGTTTCAAAATTGGTTCATGTACATAGAACTTCCAAGAATTTGAGTAGTGTGGTTGTCAATAATGGGTAGAATTGGTGAATATTTCATGTGTGTAAAGTGATCGCTTAAACCAGCCTATGACGGTCATCAGCCCCATAATTGCCCAGACTACCATATTCTTCTTAATCTTGATGAGATGTCAAAAAATAATATGAAAATAACTCCTGTAATTGGAGATAATCCAGATTTTGTGAACAAGTATTTGGACACACCCAAAATGTTGTTGTTTACTTGATCAAATGAAAGCAAAGTGATCAGTCCAGCGTTGCAGATTCTTGAATGTATTAACTAACTATAACTTCCAACTATCACGCCGCTTCCCATAGGGGTAGGCAGAATGAATATCATCCCAATCTGTCATCGCGAACATATTCGGTTCTTCCACATTCATGCATCCCCTTACACATACCCACCGATTATTCCGACTCCTAACCACACCACTTTCAAATATTGGAAACACTTGACCATGCCAAGTTTTCCACGGTTTACCTCTGCTTCTATTACCAAACATATTATAATTATAATTAATTTTATAATTTTTTTGACCGTTCTTTCTTCACTCATTCGAATCAAATCCCCATACTATTTAAAGACACCTTACTTAATTTTATCGATAATGTTTATCTCATCCTTACATTCTTTCTTTATATCACCATTTGAACATTTATCTTAGAGATCACATTTTGAACGTATTCAATCTGCTTTCAACTTTTTTTGATAACTCTATACTTTACTCTCATACATTGGGGTTGGAATCAGGACTCCATTGAGCAAATATAATATTCAATAAAAAAATTAACTACTTCAAAAAACGTGAAATTTTCTAATACAAAGTAATTCATTTGTTTCGCATTTGCCTTCTTATCGATCTCACAAAAAAAACTTGATAATTTAATGTATATGATGTTCTTCGTTATAATTCTTCTTTTGATAACCTTATAAATAGTGTGTCCCATTTGTGTATCCCTATGAAGAACGTTTATTTATTAAATATTACGTACCTTTTTGTAAATATTTATATTACTTACGTTTCCTTCGTATAACGTTTCTTTTTTTATATTATTTTTCTCGTAGAGAAATAATAGAAGAGAAAATAATAATCAAAATGTTAGAAAAATAAGTATGATAGATTCAAACAAGAAATGAAAATGCCAAAAAATCTCAAAAGAAAAAATATTTTTTGTATATTAAAGCATTGTTAACTTTGTGGTATGGCAATATAACTCTCTCCTTATCATTCATCATTCTTATAATAAATAAACAACTAAATTTAACTTCCATTTAAATTCCATTTTGATTTTCTTTCTCTTTCAAAGTTTTATTTTTGTACAAATGTCAGACCGTAAAAAAAAAAAATTAATGACCTTATGATGGAATGATTGTTTCGAAACCGTTAGTCATGAATTAGTGTTTATTAAATTGGTATTACACAAAGTGAACGATGAATGACAAGGAGAATGTCAGAAATAATATTGACTTAATAAATAAATAATTAAATAGCACGAAGAAGTCTTGCAGAGTAAACATATTATAAGAAATAAGGGTATTGAAAAATTTACATCTTTCGCTTGAAAAAACAAAACCCAGTTTTATCTTCCCCTTACACATCAAATGAATTATATCAATTTAACTTTATCTCGTACTTCAATAAGATTTGGTACTCCATTACTTTCGAGATCAAACAAATGATTATAGATACTTTCTTATTTAAATATCAATATATTTAAATTAAAGTGAAAGAAAATTGCTCACCCTCGTCTTGGTTGCTGCCAATCAGTATCTCAGTATCTTGGAAGTCTCCTTCCTTCAGCAGCTCGTCAGGATGTTTTGGGAAGAACACTCCATCTACGGTCGGCGCAGAAGGAAATCCGAGAATACCAGTGTAGGAGTTCCACTGCTGGACCGAGATAGTCTTGGCATCCACACCCCTCATGCAGTCCATCACGGCGCTCGGGTTCTCTTCTAGAAGAGTGCTGTTACACCCGCAGTCATCAACTAAAGTTCCCCCTACTTCTTGGGCCTTCTCTCCAGTCATGAAACTCCACGGAGCATTAATAGTTCCCGATTGCAATATGCCCCTTCTTACCAATCCTCTGGTAACAGGAGAAATCAAATGCAAGCTCACGCTGCCTCCTCCAGCCGACTCTCCGAACAGAGTAATCAAATCGGGATCTCCGCCGAAGACAGCGGCATTTTTCTTTATCCACTCGATTGCCAGCGCCTGATCCCAGAGCCCCATGTTTCCGGGTGCTTCCTCGCTATTTTCCGAGAAATATTTATTCAAATATAAAAAGCCGAATGATCCCACCCTGTATTGCATCGATGCGACTATGACGTCACTGGTGGCGGCCATTATGTCCGCGTCGTATATATCGAGCGTGGCCGTACCGCTCATATACCCGCCACCGTAGATCCAAACTAGGACGGGAACTTTGGGCCAATCGGCCAGGGGTTTGTCTTGATGGTGTCGGATCCTGAGGCGTTGAGGAACCCATATGTTCAGGTACAGGCAATCCTCGGATATATTAGTGTTGGGATTCCACATTTCTTCTCCTTCGAACCCTGGAAAGTATTCGTAACGTTCTTGGAAACACGTGTTAGGTAGATTAGTAGCGTCCAGAACGCCGTGCCACGGGTCTACGGGAACGGGCTTCCGGAATCTCAGAGGGCCCAATGGCGGCTTGGCGAACGGAATACCGGTGAATACGTGGACTTCTCGTCCGAGAACTGTCTTGGCGTGGCCCCTCACGAGACCCGAGCTAGTCTCCACTACGAGGGGATCATTATGAAAGTCCTTGGGGCTCACTGTAGTAGTGGTATGTATGAGCGGAGTAGTAGTGGTATCTTGGTGATTGGCCCAAGACCGACAGGACACATGTCCGATCGCGACGGATAAAATTACTAATACCACGATTTGCTTGCAATGCGTTGAAAACGACATCATGATTTTTATATTTGATGAATATTTGATAATAACGATTAATTTATATTCATAAATTTCCTAGGTATTATGAACGATCTCGAATTAAACCCTCAACCGGATGGGAGAGTGGTTTTTTCGGGTTGAGTATTTTTGACCTTTCATTTCGCTCTCACTGGATCATGAATAACACTATACGAGTACAGTTCGTACCACTACATAAAAAATTCAATGTTCCCCTCTCGGATGGTCCAACTTTCATAGAATGTTCCCAATTTAGGTTTCACTTTATATTCTCGAAGATTTGAACTCACATTTTTCTAAGTGCTTCGTTTCTCTTCTTCTTTTCCAAATTAGGCAAGAGTCACACTCGATCCGTTTGAAACCTGTAAAGATAACAGAATATAGGAATTAATCAAGCTTTCATGGAATTGTTATGAGTAATTCTATTGGTGTACCTAGTGAATTAGTATTGCCATGTTCAATACTTGAATACTGATGAAATATTGAAATAGAGTACAAAAGGTCAGATGAAATAATGAATGCTTTGTTGGACCGCTAGACCAGAAACGAAGATAGATGGTTTGAATATTCTAGTGAGTTGTTTGTCACTGTTACTGGCCTGTAACGTAGAATACAAATTATGCACTCTAACCCACGAACTAAGATTTCGTAGCCAATAATTCAGCCCCAATATTTTTATTGAGTTTCAATCTTTAGTGATTATTTTAAAAATTAAACTTATGTATAATAAAGACTTATTGATTTTAATTTCATTTCAGACTTTTAGTTTTGAAAACAAGAGTTGTTTTCATCGAAAGGTGATTTAAGAATAAACTTTTTAAATTTTTAATCAGTGTTGAATAACCTGTTCTCGAAACTAGTAGTGCCTCATGAAATAAATCTCAGTATGTGGTATTTTACAAGCATTTGATTTTTTTTTAATAATCAATATGTCATTCCACAAATAAACACTTGAATATACCACTTGATAAGTTTTATTTATATATATACGACTATTTTCGAAAACTCACAGATATTTTCTTCTTCTGGTAAAAATAAATGTTTTAATTTGTACCAGAAGATGAAAACATCTATAGATTTTCGAAAATGGTCGTTTATATAATAAAAATCATCAAGTGGTATATTCACGTGTTTAATTGTTAATAAAAAATCAACATGTCATTCTACAAAGTTAATGCCGAATCAATAAATACTATAAATTTTTATTCACAAATTCTGTGTTTGACTCCACATAAAAGTTTTTATATCTAGATTTTTATTTATATCTCAACATAAATAATGAAGGATATGAAAGTCTGGGTATTAACAGGGCTTACGACCCTTCATAGGCTGATTTAAGTGATCTTTTTATACACTTGTAACATTTACCATTCTACCCATGATTGACAACAAAACTTCTCAAAATTATTAAATAACTATAAGAAAAATAAAAGCTCTAATGGATTGCTACACTTTCTTTTCGGAATAGGTTAATTAAATAATTTATCAATATTTTAACCAAGAAAACTTTATCAATGAAAAACCGTATTGTTTTTAATATCTCGTTCTTTCCAGGACCTTCTCTTATATTCTATTAAACCCACTAACGCCCTTTGAACTTTCTTTTTGGTGGGTAACGGAAGTGATTGTTAAATTTTTAACTTGGATATACGAGGGTCGAGGCATGTACATATCTATATAAATAAAATGTTAATATTTGTTTGTTAAAAATCTTTTATCTGATAAACTTATCAAATGTTAGAAATTTTTTAGCAACGTTGCATTCAAAAACTAATATATACATACATATATATATATATATATGTATATATATATATATATATATATATATATATATATATATATATATATATATATATATATATATATATATATATATATATATATATATATATATATATATATATATATATATATATATATAAATATATATATATATATATATATATATATATATATATATATATATATAATATATATATATATATATATATATATATATATATATATATGTATATATATATATATATATATATATATATATATATATATATATATATATATATATATATATATATATATATATATATATATATATATATATATATATATATATATATATATATATATATAATATGTATGTATATAAATATTTATATAAATATGTATGTATATAAACAATATTTTTCTGCATGTATATATGTGCATGATTAAGCCAATCCAGAACTGGTAGAAAATATAATATAATATACAAAAAACGTTCCACTTTACATTTAACCATTCTTGAAGATTTTTTTTCAGAAATCGAATCAACGAATATTACGTAGAAACCGTAACACATTTACAGCTTCATCTCAATCGTCTTCTGAAGAGAACAATTAGGGGAGTATTTACAATAAATATGTAAATAAGGTATAAGTATTCTAACATGAGAAGAAAATATTTACGTTCAAATAATTTTCTTTCCGGGTACACGTTTTGGAAATGTTTTTCTTATTTAATCCCGCGATAAAAAATATTCATTTTCCTTACATTAATTCCACCACCAAAACATTTTTCTCAATTATTAACAACGATCAATTTTTCCTCACAAAAATGATAATGTTTTTTTTTATTTTAACCAGTAAATAAAGGAGTGTAGACAAATTTGGAATACCACAAATTCACTCTGAATTTTCAAAATTTCATAATTATTACATATAATTATAAATAACTTAATTTTATCGATAATACTTATCTCAACATTGCATTCTTTCCTTGTATCATTCGAACATCTATCATACAACGTTTTCCGCACATTTGTCTGAGAGAACGCATTTCGTCTGCTTTAATATACTTTCATCCTTCATTTGCCAACTCCACACTTAACTTCGATACTGGGTTATATACATTCCATGGGTTGGAACCAGAACTAGAACTGAATTGTGTAATGCCTGTTATAACTAAATTCAATGCACCATTTTTTGTTCCCAGCATTCTCTCTCCTTTCTATATCATTATCAATTTTTCCATCACTAGGAAACATACTTCCCAAATATACGAAATCTTCTACCTGTTCTAAAATTATTAAGTGTCCATTATTTGATTTGATCGTTAGACCAGACTAAGTTAATTTTTTTTTACAAAAAGGAACAAAATTCTAAGTATGCTTTACCATGCGATCAATGTGATGGAACAACGAACCATTGAATTTCTCGACAAAGTCGAGTACCAAATCTAGATAAAACCTTATATATTTTTCCCTGCTTTTTTCTGTTTTCGTTACTACGAGTACTGTGGAAGTCGATTAGATATTCCATTTTCGAGATTTGAATACAGTTTGTATTACAATTCCAATATATGTTTTATCATTCCTTTGAACTTTAACAAGAGAGAATATAAGAAATAAACGTCTTATCACTGATTATTCCTTAGTTTCTTTACAGTTATACAATGGAAAAATAATCAAAAAAATGTTCAAAAAAATGTATCAAAGGTATTCAAAGTTTACTCGGTAAAAATAATAACGATTCAAAACTACTGAATACAGAAATTAGTGTTATTTTTTGCCTCAAGTATATTGAATTCCTTCAAAGAATAAGTATGTAATGCAAAATGAATGATCAAGAAACATCATTATGTATGTTAATTACATAAGAGAAAAGAAATATTTTAATATTTATATAAAGTGACTTAATTAAATTATTTTAACTTAATTTTTTTTCATTCATTTTCACAGTCGAGTTGTGGTCCAGTGGTAAGTATCTCAAAATTGGAGTCAGAGTTTCAATTGAGGTCACTGATGCCCCCCATGGCGCTGCAGTCATACACAAGCGAGGTCACCGGATCCCCCCATGGCGTTTTACGTGTTAAAAATACCGAGTTGTAAAATAGGGAAATGTTGGGTTTGTGATACGTTTCAGAGCCTTTTGTCGCCTGACATGAAATAAACTCAGCCCATGTGAGGTGTTACGACAGACGATGTGGCGTTCCATCCTCTCTTCTTGAACGGCTAATATATAGAACTGCTTAATGGTAGTACTAGTAGATGTGCTTTTAATTCCTGAAAATACTGGGTTGTAATCTAGGGGGAATGTTGGGTTTGTGATACACTTTAGCGCCTTTTGTCGCCTAACATAAAATTAACTCAGTCTGAGTAAGGTGTTACGACATACATACATATAAGTCATTCCATCCTTTTTTCCTACCCTTACAGGAAAATTTTATTTTTTTTAATTACCTAACGTCCAAGTGACTCTGTAATCTAGCTACGGCTTATGCAACACCGTTTATCATGTCCCTACTCAGGCTTCAACTTTATAAGTTTCAAAGCCTTTGCCTACTCGTGAGTGGATTTACTCTTTATGTTTAAAGTTACCATATAATATTATGTAATTCATGAGTAAAAAATCTAGGCAAAAACACTCGCTAACAGGAAGGTTTGATGGCAGTGCCAGTAAATGTGCTTTACATTCCTAAAAATACCGGGTTTTAAACCAGGGGAATGTTGGGTTTGTGATACACTTTAGTGCCTTTTGTCGCCTGACATGTAATAAACTCAGCCCGTGTGAGGTGTAACGCGCCACATCACTGCGTATGAATGTCCGTATTAATATTTATGCTCATACGGCACTTATCGCTATGGCAAGCACGGTGAGCGCTAGCAACGCTAGTTGCTAGGGCCTTGATTAAATATAACTGGTCGTCTCATCTCGCCTTGAACGTACATGTCTAATAATAATGTGTAACGTACCTACGTGCGAGTATGTGCCATCAATCCAATAACTATTCATGAAACTCGGTACAGGAAATAAATCTCCAGCAAATATGTATACGGGTGCAACTCCTTACATTTAAATGTACCTACTTTTATTATTATGATTGATTCTTACCGTAATATAATCAACGATCGAGTCAACACTGCGTTGATCAGATGAAGTGACCTATGTAACACTATATTCTAGTTTTTAATAGTATAAACTTAGGTCAAGTTAACACTGCGTTAACTTAAGTTAATACTATTAAAAGTTTATACTATTAAAAACTTTTATCATACTATTAAAAACTTGATCTGATTTAGTAATCTTTGCAACACTTAATTGTACTTTGAATTTTAGTGTACACTTCGATCGAGCAGAGGAAGACCGAGAAAAACTTGGCACGATCAGGTTCGCCAAATACTTGAAAGCGGTTGGGTTAGGAGTCGTAATAATCGCCGGGTTTGTATGAGGCGATGCATGAACGTGGAAGAGGCGAAGAATTTTTGCAAAGACAGAGTGGTGTGGCGTTCTATTCTCTCTGCCTACCCCTGCGGAGAAGCGGCGTGATGTTTTTTTTTTAGTTAGATAGAGTTAATACTGCATTGATCTGATGTAGTGACCTATGCATCACCATATTATAGTTTACAAAAGTTTTAATTACGATCTACCTAACACAGGGAATATGTACAAAAAATTAAAAATTATTAATAAATATTTTAATATTATTTTAAATCTGGTATGGATATTTTTTTAAGTTAACAAAAAACAACAGGAGGAATCGTAATTATAAATGAAATGTATAAAATTAGACGTCATAGAAAAGAGTCAATGATATATCGTTAATTTTATTTTCTCCATTATTGACTCCATTTTAATTTATGTATTAATTTTTAAATCAAACACATTATGTATTAATTTTTTTTTATTCTACTAAGTTGTATTTTTTTAACAAAAAGACATAAAAAATTAATATTGTGACAATTGTTTCGCCTAATTATGGCATTATCAAACGAATGTAAAGATCAAATGGACTGACGGTCCTTATGTAGCTATACAATTCTAAGTGACAGTTTTAACTTGTGCAGCAATAATTTATGGGAGGCAACAGTAGCTAATGGGGGATGTAACTTAGTAGACTCAAAAAAATTGTGTTTGATTTAAAAATTAATACTTAAATATATCGTTCAACCTATACATAATCTAAATTCCATATTAGTGTCATATTATAATACTTGATCTATGCAAGGATATCCATAATAGTTTGTAATATGTAAATAACTATGTGACGGTTAGCCAAAAATTTTAGACAAAGGTTTAAAAAAAAAATATGTTGAAAAAAATTCATAATTATTAATTACTTGAAATTTTTCCCCTAAACCAAAATCAATATAATCTTTTTGGTGAGTCTGAATATTCATATTAACATTGTTAAAAATATATCGGAAAAATCATGAATGACTTATCAGTCAATTAAGCTAGTCAAATAATTTTTACCATAATATGTAAATCCGTTTACAAAAAAAAAAAAAAACAAATAGACAGTTTTTGTAATATCGCGTCTGTCTTTTTATTACGCCGTTTTGACAGTTATTGTATGATTCCCTGGGTGCTGATATTGTGAAAAATAAAAAGCTGTTCCGTCATTTTATGGTCTACAAAAAAGAGAAAAAAAAAACAAAATATGATTTTTGTTATTATTTTGCTTGTTTCATTATCTCGTCTGCGGTATATACATATTTATATTAATATTTATACCTTTAACATTCATTTCAGTCAATATATAATAATATGTGTCCGCCTCCGTAGTGTAATGGTCAGCATGCTCGCCTACCGTTCTGGAGGTCCCGGGTTCGATTCCCAGGGGGGTTTAATAAATATAAGTGATTTTTTCACTCTAATATTTATTCAATACTACACTGGACTGGTACCTGAAGTGGAGGGCTGATCACCTTTCCTTCATGTGTAATCGATCGAGATAACACTGCGTTTATATGAAGCAGTGCCCTATGCACCATTGGGTGCGGTAAGGGATTTATTATTATTATAATAATATTAATTTATCTTTATGCATTATTTTTTTTATATTAAGTGCTATTTTATTATTATTATTTGTTTGTTTATACGCATAAGGGTCTATTCATGAAACTGTGTCATTCTTTTCATTAAATTGTTATCAAATTCTTTTGAATCATTTAAGGTTTGTGATTACAATAACCAAAAGTGTTTTTTTTTCAAACATGTATCGATATTTTTATTTAAAACCAAGAATATTTTTCGAATTTGCAATACATACATATATGCGTCTTTTTATGGGCCCTTAGGGTCGTATTTTACAAAATTGGCACAACATGAAGAATAGAAAATTGTTATAATTATTTTCAGACATGTTGTAAATGAGAACACTTGATTTTCACCACTTAAGTTATATTTGTATTTAACAACGACTAGTTTCGGAAGCTACAGGTTCGAATATAATGTAATTGTACAAGTGATTAAAATTTCGTGTTCGCATTGACAATATAATAATGTCTTACCACAAAGTTAATACTGAAACAATAAATAAATTAATTAACATGTTTTTAACACTTAATCTCGGGTATTTCATACGATTTTTTCAAATTTACTTCCAAAAATATTTTAATTCTTTCATAATGTACATAATTTTCCGTATTTGTCGGATATAAGAATTTTAAAATAAGTTAAAAAAAGAATTCTGAGGGAAACTTTGTTGGTTTTCTATATGGAGAGTACTTCAATGATCATAAAAGATACTAAAAAAGGTTAGAAGTGGGAGCAAAATAGACTGAAAGAAGAGTTTAGGCCACAAAGGAAAGATAAAGGTCATATCATCATGTGAAACACTGACTGGAGTGTTTTAAATTGAATATTTAATACCTCCATCTTGGTTTTAAAAATACGATCTGTTAAAAAAGAAAAAAAATCATGTACGAAAAAAACATTTATATGGAATATTGAGTGTGTCCAAATTTGGGTTCATTAAGATGAAAAGTATAACACATATCGGAGTATAAATACTTGAAAGTATTTAAACTCAGACATGTGTTACAAATAAACAAATAACTTCTTAGTGTAGGTAAATGTGTTATTACTCATATTTTAATGACTCCCTGGAAATCGAAACTAAGACCTCCTGCACCGTAAATAAACGCCCCAACCATTTTAATTTGGAGGGGTACAAATGTATATCTTATCTATTTTTTGTATTACCAGCGTCCGATTTTAAATTTATTTTGATAAATTAAATTTTGACATTATTTTTAAACGTCGTTATTTGTGTAATTTTTGTGTTAATTTTTATTTTAAGAGACTTGAATAAATAAATCTATAAATTAATACGTTTGATTACCTGAATCCAAAATACGTTCGCCAGTATTAAAATTTTTATGGCGTTCTTTTGAATAGTCCTCAATTACCTCGAAAGAAATTTATTAAATACCATTCAGATTATAACGATTTTAAGCTGCCTATTACAAAATGTGTATTCATACCATACAAATATATGAACAATATTTCAATATTCTATGCAAGTATTTCGCTAGAAAAAATTATAAGTTATCGTGTTAAAATGTTGGTGTGACTCAACACACAATATACATATTTTGCCTAATTATAGCGGAAACTTTTCTACTTTCAGTTTTGGTCGTGAAACTTAATACTAAATAAGAACGATTGAGTTGAAAGCGTGATAGGAATCAGTAAAAAATCAACTGAAATAAGCTTAACGAGCTCAGGTAATCGATTACCGCTAAGGACGTAGGCACATAAACTTGCGGCTGAAAAATGGCTTCAGGCTGAAAACTTCTCTGAAATGTTGGCCAACACAGCGAAAGAACAATATTCCATTGATAGATTTATATTATCCACTGACACTTCGTGATGGAATTGCATTTTTAATTTATTATTAGATTAAAACCAATATTTTTAGCTTTTCCACTTTTTTATTTGACCAGCGACCGGGTTTCGTCGTTACCGACATCATCAGACCAGTCTGATGATGTCGGTAACGACGAAACCCGGTCGCTGGTCAAATAAAAAAGTGGAAAAGCTAAAAATATTGGTTTTAATCTAATAATAAATTAATATTCCATTGAACTTATTATGGTAGGTATCGTATGTTTTCTAAATATAAGCAATCAACTACTACATAACTTTTTGACTAAAAATATTCGTTACATAAAATACCTAACTAGACCATGTTGTGCAGAAACCATCCAACACACAAATTGGCAAGCTGAGATAATTCATTTGAATGTTTTCATAAAGAAAATAAAAATATATAAAACATCAACATGTTAAATGATAGAAGTTAGGTTTGTCTTTATAACCATAAAAAAGCATTGTTTACTGTGTGTCATATTAAATAAATATTACTTTTTCAATAAGGTCGCATTTCCGTATTTCATTGGTTGAATGGTTTTAGCAAAATTAAAAAAATGATAGAATGGGTTCAATGATTCACATCCCACCATATTAGATGGTTTCAGCGCATATCGCTCACTCCTTTCAAGAACGTCATAAATCAAAAATCGTCAATTTTCAGTTGTGCGTGTTTTCGGAATGCCCAGAAAATGTACTATATCCCAGTAAAAAAGGCATATTTTCAACTTAATATTTACCCGCTACAGGGCAGAAAGTGTTATTTTTGCATTTTGAAGAAAAGGTATTGTTTAATTATTTTTTTAAATACATTAAATATTTTTCAAATGGAGAAAAAATTCTTCAGGTTTTACCGAAAAAGATCTGTTGCACAGTAAAAAGTTGAATAAGTGGCTTGATATTCATTTTTAATACATTGCATTATATTTTTAAACATTATAAACGTTCTCCTGAAAAATCAAGTTTTTTAATTTACGACGTTCTTGAAAGGAGTGAACGATATGTTTACTTTTTGCTTCCAGTTCATAGTAGACCACATCCAAATGATGTAGAATTTTTCTGAAATATTTTCATAAACCTATGTTAATATGGTAATGTGGAAAATGCTGGATACATGGATGTTTCTTACTTTTTTCATAGATTTATTGGTTTTGAATTGTCCCAAAAATGTTGGGTTGATCTTTTGGATTGGGTGTTTCAACAAATTTAAAATTTAATTATGTTGAAGCATTCATAAAAAGGCAAATTGTAGGAGAGACGGTTTCTGCATAGCAGCGTCCAAGTATTTTAAGCATATTATGTTTTTATTATTAACCGCAAAAGTTGCGTATTGTACGTAATTTTCATTGTATTCTTTTGCTATTTTAGCGTACCAAATGTTCCACTTTTAGGTAAGGTCATTGGTTAGATGTAATGAGAAATAGTGCTGTGACAGTGAGTAATCAATCCCGAGACCTCAAGGCTTCCAATTAATCTCTTATTTTTATAGTTCAACCAGATTTAATCTGACCTACTAAGGAAGAAAACGATTAAAACGTACCTGTGATAAAAAAGGTAATTTTTTGTGTTACATGAGTCGTTTAATTTTTGATGAAATTTATCACGTCCTTTTATTGTTTTTTAATTGATTGAATGATAACATAAATTAAAAATCAGATACGGATAATTTATTTCGAATCCCACATTTACAATTTTTTATTAAAGAAAAATGTTGAAGGTGATGACTCAAAAAATTTAAGTATACAAAAAATATTATATGGTAATTATTTCCCGTAGTGTATGAAATGCTTATAATTTCCTGGTTCTGACCTTCATGTATGAAAACGAAGAATTAAGTTAGCTAGAAAGGATGAAAGTTTACTTAATGCAGCCGAAATGCGATCCCTCAGACGAATGAGCGGCAAAACGATGTATGTCGAATGGTGAAACAAGGAAATAAGGCATGCCTGACATAAGCATTATCGATAATATTGAGAAAGGTGTGTTGAGAAGATTCGGACATGTGATGTGAATAAGTGAGAAAAGGACGGTTAAAATAATATATAGGGCAAATATTGTTGGAAAAAGAAACAGAGCAAGACCGTAAAATAACTTGGCATGTTCAGATATGTAAAAAACTCGAAAGCGGCCGGGTCAGGAGTCGAATTAATCTGCAAATATGTATAAAGAGATGCATACACATTTAAGAAGCGAAGAATGTTCTGCAATGACAGAGTAGTATGGCGTTCTATTCTCTTTGTCTACCCTTGTGGAAAAGTGGCCAGATGGTTTGTTAGCTATTCAGTTAAAAAAGATTAATAACATATTTTCAATTGATACATATTTTCTCAAGTAGTCGACATATTACTTGACATTTTACATTACACATTATCTTGTAATAGACAGTATCAGTTTTAAGCAAAATGTGGATTCGGAAATACGTAAATGAACATTTGAACGAAATTATAAAGGACGAAAGATGTGTGCGTGGTATCCCTAAATGTTATGTGGGCTATGTGTGGGAGTACAAATATGCGGTAAATAATATCGTGACTTGCTCGGAGACAGTTAAACCACAAACGGAAAATGCAAACTTATCATACGAAAGATTTTGGAATTGCTTGATTGTGATTAACTTTGATGTCTTCTTGATTGCTCTTTGTCACGCAAAATTTAATTAAGGCTATAAGGGCAACCTTCCGATTCTATCTTTATCTAAAATTCCTCTTTGATAACAAAGACAAAACCATAAAAATGTCATGTTATAAAATGTTAAAATTTCAATAATTTATTTGGCAGTCACTTTGTGGTTTCATTGAAGTTTTTTTTCTTGGTAAATAACACTTTTTCTTAAAATCCACTGTGACATGTCGCTCACTCCTTTCAACAACGTCGTATTTCAAAAAACTTGATTTTTCAGGAGATCGTTTAAGAATATAATGAAATGTATTAAAAATAAATATCAAGCCACTTATTGAAGTTTTTACTGTGCAACAGATCTTTTTAGGTAAAACCTGAATGTTTTTTCTTCGTTTGAAAATTATTTAGCATATTTAAAAAATAATTGAACAATACATTTTCTTCAACAAGCAAAAGCAACACTTTCTGCCCTGTAGCGGGTAAATATTAAGTTAAAAATAGGTGGCTCATGCTGGGTTATAGTACATTTTCTGAGCATTCCGAAAACACGCACAACTGAAATTTGACGATTTTTGATAGACTTATGACGTTGTTGAAAGGAGTGAGCGATGTGTTATGATGCATTCCGCATCATTTAAAAACACTGTTTAGACAATAGATTTTTTATTTTATTTTTTAATTGCAAATATTTTTTTTAATGTTTTTGTTTTGTCTATCAGTGCCATAAAAAATCCTTACTAGAGGAAGAAAAAAAACTGTTTTTTTTGTATCATACATTTATGTTAATATAGAATTTACATATGTAGGTACATTGGCGTTCGTATTACAGAGATGCAATATTCCAATAACTAAGTACCTCACTAACCATCACGCCACATCACCGCGAGGGTAGGCAGAGAGAATAGAAAGCCACACCGATCTGTCATTGAAAACAATCTTCTCCACTTCCACATTCATGCATCTCCTCATGCATACCTGGTGATTATTCCGAGTCCTGACCTGACCACGTAAGTTATTGAAATACTTGATTGCGCCAAGTTTTCACCATTCGAATATCTATCATACAACGTTTTGCCACAACTTTGTCATTTTATTTTTATAATTCACATTATCTTCTTACAATATTTGCATTAGTTCTATATTCGCTATATCTATTATAACATACTATACAAAATAAAAATAAAAATATCTTTATATTTTTTCACATATATTTTATTTGGGTTTCATCGTTTCTGATATCATCAGACTAGTGGCAGGCTAGACAATTTTTTTTGTTGTATACAAGACAGGGGTTGAAAATCATGATTTTAATTTTTTTCTGACAAATTGAATTAAAACTTAATGAATTTAAGTTGTGTATTATAATAATAATTATATTTAAGTTGTGGTAAAGGTTTTAAGTATGATTTTATATAATTTTATTATGGAAATATAATTTCTATGTACATTGAAATTATAATGTAATCTCTTTTCATGTCTCATCATATATGTAAATTCTAAAAATGATTATACCAAACTTAGATCAAAAGCAATTATTATTTCAGTGAAACATAAATTCCATGAATAATTAATAGGTCGGCCTTTCTTATTAATATTTGTTATAACTTCGGTGTTGTTGATAATATTTGTATTTGAAATTCTCTCTTGCTCAAAGTAAATAGAATAAGAATTTCCCAAGCAATACCAGAAAATTTCCGAACGATTTGAATGTATTATTCATGTAAACGGAACGAAGCGGCCGTAATTCATTCGCCGGAATAACAAACGGTGCGTATCCTTTACTGCCATACTTCTACTATATCTACTGTAAAATAAGTCCTTAGTTTCAACCCAGAGCACTTATTGTATAATGATATTACAAGGAAATAATCATTTTTCACTTTAAAACACAAATGGTTACCGTCTTTTGAGTCAATTTAAAACTTTCCTTGAATGTTTTTCGCATTTAGTAAAAACATTCAAGAAAAAAAGTTATCATTCGGAGTTGACGTTTTCGCTACGCAATGCACATTAAAAACAACATTTAGGAGTTTTTTAAATCATATTTTTTAGATCATATTTTCATATGGTGTACGGAGTGCGTGGAATTTTTTGGTAAGGAAAGGGTAATTAAATATGAGTATTTCAATGCTTAAGAATTAAGTACATAAACCCTGATGCTGACAAGGTCCTTGTCGAAACCGGTTGGATAAAGTGTACCAATAAAAAGTGGTTAAAACAATGTTGTTTTACTTTATAAAATTTAAAACAACTTATTGAGTATTAATTTTTAAATTAACGCTCTTAAATAGAAAAGATTTTTTTTTATCTTTAAGTATATTTAGGAGCCCAATCAAACAATTACTTTTACTTGCCAATGATAAAACTTAAGCCCGTAAATGCCCTATCTTTCATATTTCCATTTCATTTACGTCTTCCATATGTGCGATTTTAAATAAATATGACAGTAAAATCACTTCTATTTATTTCATATTCAGGCGTCTAATATACAATCTCTTTTGCCAGTCAATGACAGTGTATGTGTTGATGTGTACAAAGATTTGAAAAATCTCAAAATATCGTTTGCGGAAACATGATAATTTTATGTGATATTTGTTATATTTGACCAACTTTACTAAATTCAACGTAAATTATTGACTCTTGTCGATAATTTTGAAAGAAAAATATTATGTTCATCTTTATCGACGTCATCATCTTCGTCATCGTCCATATGATCAATGATCAATTGGAATGGATAGATATTACATTACTTATGTCGAGAAGATAATTTTAATTAACATTCAACATAAGTTTACTTATTACGAATTTTGTCAATTTGAAACTATTTTTCAATCTGTATTTTCAAAAAAGACGAAAAAACAAAAAACAAATATTTTTTGACGAATATGATTTAAGATTAAGATATGTGATTCATGTGTTAATTTAAGCAAAATTTTAAAAAATCTTAATTTACGGTATATTTTCTACTAATTCTACAAACAGTAAAATATGTTTATTTGTTGTCATGTTATTGTAATTTTGGCAAGAAATATTGTTAAAACATATCAATAAATATTTGCGATTAAATTAAATCATTTTAATTCAACATTTGTGATAAAAATATTAAACATTAAATAAATTAAACATTTAAAAAATATATTTGACGACCTCTGGATTTGGAATTTCAGAACTACTAAAGCAGTCATATAATGGAAGCTTGTGAGTAAATTTAGAATATCTATATCAGGTGATAAATCGATATTTCAAGCTTAAAATAATTACATTGACCTTAATACAAAAAGAGATAATACATCAATTGTGTAGAAAAATAAACTTTGGACGAGTGTTTAAATTAGTGTCAAATCGTAGCAGCGTAGGGATTGAAATTCGCACCTCAGTTTTAGTCCCAGGTTCTTTTATGGATAGTAAAAAAGGAAATATTGTAAATATAATTATAAATTCTTACTACTAAAAGATGTATTTTTATCATTCAAAAACTTTCACCGAATCACAAGAAAATGGAATTCACAAGACGTCTGGGTTCCTTGCATTAACACAAAACAACTCGAATGGCTGTGATTAAAATAGCTGGCCAACTTATCGTTGATATTTGCATTTATTACTTGTAAAATCAGCTTAACCATTCTACTTGTATTTTGTAGGAATGAAAAATAAATACAAATACTTCATTTATATAGCCTCATGTTTAAAATTCACCGAATAACTAGGATTCACGATGAAATATTTTATGTAAATAATTCTTATTAAATTCTAAAATATGTATATTTTTCTTGAAGGCTAAATTATGTAGAAAAATTTAACATTACGGTCGAGCATTAAAAGTCATATATATTGATATATCAACAAAGATGAAGAAGAATATAAAAATCTGGGAATTTACAGATCGGACGTCCTGTCATAGGCTGGTTGAATAGATTATTTTAAACAGTGAAATATTCACCATTCTATCCATGATTGAAAACCACACACTTCAACATCTTGAAACTTTATTTATATCATATTTGAGTTCGAGTGATGAAATGCCCTATGCACTACTGGATGCGGATAAATGTCAGAAAAATTCCTGGCAAAATGGGTAGTAATCGATAACATTTCCAAGATCCTTGCTCTTCTTTCAATTTTTCCTGTACACAAGGCTTTAAAAGCAGAGAGATCTTGAAGGTTATTCCTTTCAAAAATATATAGAAAATCCAGGAAATAACAATGCAATCTTTATCTTGAGAATTCAATGTGATTGCATCTGTCAAGAAACACGCTGTCTGCTATGAGCAATGTTTAGTATTGTGTGTGATTCTTTTATGTTTAACAGATGACGCTGCCATTTCTTTAAAAACACTGCCAAAAACATTTTTTTAATTATCACAGGACACATGAAAATACGCGAGTGTTCTATTATTAATTCAACGTTATTTAAAAATTTCGAAGCAATCAGTGAATAATTTTACATTCAAGATTTTGAGCAAATGAACTCTTGCGATTTTGTTGACATTGATATCCAAACATATTGAAAAAGTGGTCTCAAATTGGTGAATATTTTTTTAATCATAAAAAAATACTTCTAATGGAGTTAAAATTATGAATTGTAATTAAAACTGTATCATGTACTAGATGTCTCTAAAACTACACGACAGTATTAATGTGTAATTATCTAAACATCGAAGATTGTGTTCGACTTTGTACCATTGCATTGATATTCAAACAGTGTTCATAAATAATAAGAAACTTTTACAATAAAAGCCGAATTTCATTTATCTGGCGTAAGAAAACATTTCCACCCTAAATAATAATCAACGTAACCAAGCCACGCTTCACCTTCGCAAAGAAATAACTCCTCGCTAAATCAATAATGCTGGTTGATAATTGAAATATATTATCAAGCTTTTACGCGGCTTTCCTACCCTTATATAATTACTGATAATAGTAAAAAAAAATCCGTCTTATTACGAATAAAAATAATTTTAAAAAAAATATTTCTTTATTTTATATTTTCCTTAATTTCGGTAAATTTTTAATATGATTTGTTTTTCCTCTTATATATTTTTTTGTTATAACAATGTGTTTTTATAGCTTCATCATATATCGTAGTATTACAGGAGAAAGTGGCCGAGTGCATTTATTACAAAAACATGATCATTGACTATTTGATGTTACTAGCTAAATATTGCCCTGAAAAAATCCCAAACAAATTTACACTTGGATGTATAAAATACTGGCTTATTAAAAATGACTAACTGCATTGATGTTTTTTTTCTTGCCAAGCAAAAGTGATTTAAATGGCCATCCTGAACATTTTACGTTTTGTAGTTGGTCATTTTCTCCTGTACGACTGCGATATGTTTATAGGTTTCTAGAATTAATGTCATATGGATGTTCGATAATGGGCAGAATGGTGAGCGTAACACAATTATATACAGTGATCACTTGAGTAAGCCAAATGCCATGTCATACGCCCTGGGATTCTAAGACTTCCATCTTCTTTCATTTAAAGAGAAATCATAGATATTTGTTTCATTTCAAGTTAAGACACCTTTAAATTGACATACCATTCGAAGGGTGAATAATCCAGTATCTGATATAATAAATAACAAATAATTTTAATATTGTTAATGACTTAATAATAAAAAGAGCAATATTTTTAATTTTTCAATTATTTAATTCAAATTGTTTTTCTCTATGATTTGTAAAACAATTTGGAAAAAAAAATTCTATAGACGTACTTAAAAATTAAAATTGTAAATGAAAACATTTGTTTTTTACTGCATGAGTAATTTATTTATTTTTAGCAATTACTTAAATTAATTAACAATTTAATCATGTCTTACCACAACATGAATGCCGAAATAATAAAAATCTAATGTTTTAATTGAGGTTAGTATAAGCTTCAATTTTAAAAAAATATTTCCTTGTTCTTCTTCATCTATGTTGAGATACCAAAATATAAAAATAACTCTTAAGTGGAGAAAACCTAGGTTGGTGAAGTATTTTGACATACTCAAAATATTTTAAATCAATAAAAAAAAATTTTGGGAAAAGTGTACAAATAAAAAGAGGTTAAAACCAAGTTGTTTTATTTTATAAAATTTATAAAATGTGCCAGAAAAGTTTCTGCAAAAAACATTCAAGAAATTTAAATTATGAATTACCGTCATATAGCAGTATATTATTTTAACATATACAATAAAATCAATATACTTTCTTCATTTTATCATTTATGTTCCGATTCACGAGTAGATTTTGCCTACGAGAATTCCTTAAGGGTTACTAGACCAATAAAAGGTTACTGCAAAGGGTAAACACATGGCCGGTTCAAAACGTAAAAAAAGCTGTGTAAAATTTAAAATACGAGCTTTTTTCACGATGAAACTTTACCTGAAACAAAAGCCTAGCTTTGAATATCATTTAATTATTTAAATGAAGATAATTCTTCTAATTACGATTTATATCGAAAAATATATTACGCTGTTTCTGTAAAATTCTGAAGTAAAGGTGTTTTTCTTGGGTAAACCAATTTTCAACAATTCAATTTTTATTTTTACCCACAATTTCAAAAGGTTGCCAACCACTGATTGGTTACTTAAGGGTTAGATCAATAAACACTCAAATTACAAATGCGAAAACAATTAAACTTTAATTCGGCTTTACAAAGTGTACATTTATATTCAGTAATTTAAATTTAACGATTTCTGTCCGGCGGCGTTTTACAACAAAATTCTACACAATTATAATATTGGTTTTTGAAAAATACATATTTTACTTTACGACGGCATATCATGCCAAATTGCGATTAAAGGCACATGACATGTTGTTAATTGATAATACGTAGTCGTTTTTACGCGTATGTGAAACAAGTCTGGGAAAACCATTATTAAAAAGTTGTTTTTACTTTGTTTGACCGAAATAACATGTCATGACGTAAACATTTTTTAATGTTTAAAATTTTGAATTTTAGTTTTACTTGGTTAATACCACTATTTCTTCAAATCTATTGTGACAAATGTTTCGATGCGTGCCGCATCATTTTCAAATACCGTATTAAAATACTATTTCGGTGTTTGAAAAATGATGCGGAATGCATCGAAACACGTGTTACAAAAGATTTTTAGAAATAGTGGTATTTACAATGTTTAGCTTTAATTAAAAATAGATAAATTGTAAATACTTAGCTTTGTAGCTTAATTTAGATATGGATAAATCTTATTTGTTTTTTTTTTGTATTTTGAATGCATTTTAAACATTAGTTTGCTACAGCTTTTTAAAATCGTTAGTCATTAAATAAAGCAGAATATAAGTGATATAAAATAAGAGGTTGTGCACAAAATGAACAATGAATTACAAGGATAGTATCTTAAAACATTGATTTGGCATTTATTTTGTGAATTAACACGATGATTAAAGTATAAAAATAAAATTTCATTAATTGATTCGGTAGTCACTTTGTGGTAAATTCTATCCATTTTGAATTAATGTTTTACTTAGTAAATACCACTATTTCTTAAAATCTACTGTGACACGTGTTTCGATGCATTCCGCCTCATTTTCAAACACCGTATGTGACGCTAATTCTAAATTTTAGAGTTGGGTACCTTGGGACGTTGAAGGTTGAAGAGGGGGTAGTAGCTCTTACTTTTATTTATTAATTTTTTTATTATTTTTTATTTTTATTTCTTATCAAAGGGAACATAGAAAAAGGGGGGAGGCTTTAGTCATTGTCTATGTTTCCTCTGATAAGAAATAGACATAAAAAATAAACCCATAATTTACAATATGTGTTGAAAAGTCGAATGGTGAGCATATTGTCCTCTCAGGATCTTTAAAAATATGATTCTCTGCATTGTATGTATGTTCCTACTGGAATCAACATCATACACACAATCACACACTCTCTTACACACATATTTTCTAATAAATACGTGTTCATTTGCTAGATCTATACAAAATATTTTGTACTAATTTTTATGTTTCTGTGGTCCTTAAGTCACATTTTGAATAAATAAAATATCAATAATATAATTAGGAAAAAAATTGTTTTATACATTCAGGATTTGTGCTATATAATTAGTTTCTTATGAAAAACACAACATTTTCACATATTACCAGTCCATACACAACAATGTACATTACTAGTATGCCCTAGACATCGATATTGGTTATCTAAACTCAATTTCTTGCAGCACACCAATCCTGTTTTTTTCCATTTCCCATTAAGTATTTATGATCTTCACCCCGAGCATTTTGTATTAAGGGATGTAGCAAAAGGTGTTAAAAAAGCTCTAAAAAAGGTGAATCAAAATAGGATACAAAGTGCAAAACTTCGCAAGTAGAATAGAAGGTTTGGCATTAAATTGCAAAACAAGTGACAATCCATCTTCTCTTGTCGAGTTCTCTGTTGTTTTTTCGTCACAAGGGCATAAACGGCGAAGTTTCCATAACTAGATCACAGGCGATCATTCTCCTCGATCTTTATACAAAAGTTATAATAGTTGAACATTATATTTTAGATGAATCCAAAAATTTGTTCGCAAATGCTGAGTTTATCCCATTTTATCATCATTTATTGCATTTACGGGGCTGACGACCGTCATAGGTTGGTTGAAGTGATCACTTTACATACGTGTAATATTTACCAATTCTACCCATTATCGACAACTACACAACCCAAATTCTTGGAAGTTCTATATTTATGAACCAATTTTGAAACATTATTCTTGAATCACTAGAAATTCACTAGAGACATCTGTTGGTGAGATGAAATCCACAATTGGAGATAATCCAGATTTTGAACAAGTATTTAGACACACTCTAAATGTTGTAAATAAACAAGTACTTATTGCCACAAATTAACTATGAAATTGTACTGATTTAAGTCCCGGTTTCTATTCTCGGTTAAAACCTGTATATTAAGCTCTCAATGAGTCCGTCATATTCCAACAAAAGTAATATTTTGTAAAAAAGACTGATCACGAATTTGTGATTTATACTTTGCTCACACGATGAAACGTCTCATTACTTATTGATAGTATCTACACTTACGTATTTAAGTACTCCCTTAACGCGTTGAGTCATGTATTCCTCATTCCTTCAGAATCTTCAAGTTGTGACAAAGGGACTTCTCTTACAGGTACAAATGATACACAACCCTTTTAGTATTATAAAATGATATATTATTCATAGGACATACTTTTCCGCCCATTTTATTGCTACGCGTATCGTGGAATTGCTATATTAATTTTTTTTTTAAATCTTACTCTTCTTGTACTAAAATATTTTTTTAATATGCTTTTCGCGATATTGAGCTTTAATAGATTTTAATCATGATATTTTATTTTATTTATTTAAAATTTATGTACAGAAAAGAAATGTAGCTTATTTCGAAAAAGCAGTATGTCTAAATCAATCCAAAATTTAATTTATTCTTATTTTTATTGACATCTCAACAAAGATGAAGAAGAATATTAAAATCTAGAGATTCACGGGGCTCGCGACTATTATAGGCTGGTTCAGTTAATACACATGCGTAACATTCACCAATGCTACACATGATTGACAACCACACTTCTCACATTATTAGAATTTCTATATGTACCTATATATTGATCAAATTCGAAACATTGTGTTTGAATTCACTAGAATTTCGCTAGAGATATCTATGGTGATATGAGAGAAGTTTTTAACAAATCACAAACTCTTTCCTTAGTTTCTGCTTAGTAAAATAACTTTTAAAAAAAAGTTTTACTTAGTAAATGGGTACCACTATTAAGTAAAACTTTAATTAAAAATGTATAGATTTTACCACAAAGTGCCTGCCGAATCGATTAATGAAATAAATTAATTTTAATACTCCCTGATGAAAATAAAACATTTCTTTGGTCACACATCCTAATGTTCATTCTTTATATGCGTGTTATATTTTTTATAACATATTTAATTTCAACTCTGGCCAAATACATATGTAGCAAATAATTCAAAATTGCTTTTCCCCCTGACTTTATTGAACTAACTTAAACAAAACTTTATAAAACATTGCTTAAAGTAAAAAGTAAAAAGGAAACACAAGATTTACTAGTCCTGCAAAGGTCGCCTTGATGTTAAATGTCGGTATACCCGAGAATAATCTCGGTGTACATTTCCAAAAAGGTAGGGAAAAGTAATTTAGTTCTTACCTTGGGATTTTTTTGTAGCAAAACAGAAGATTGAAAGGGTTTTTTCTCAACCTCTGATTCGTTGAAGCGTTTTACGATTATTTTTTTTAAATAAAAGCTGTAATTATACCAAAGTAATCTTTAAGAAGAACTATTATTTACAATATTTTGAATGTGTTTAAATCTTTGCTCATTAATCTGGGTTTTGACTACTTACGAGTTATATGTTTTGTATCAAACAAAGATTAATAAGAACAGTCTGGATGTTCACACACCTAACGATCGATTGATTTAAGTGATCACTTTACTCACGTAAAACATTTTCCATTCTACTTATGATTGACAACCACAAAATGTTTATATATTTTTCAACTAACTCCTTTTCTCATATACGAGATCTCGACAGCACCATAGGGTTGAGTTGAGTATGTTTTTTAATTAGTGGAGACATCTGTTAGAGAGAATCCTGGCAACTCCACGTTTCATTTATATGTATTAAAGTTGTTACCAGCATTCCATTGTGCATTGCTAGTTAAAAGTTTCGATATACTTTTTGCATGAAAATTTTTGTATGTCAACCTCCGTAGTGTAATGGTCAGCACGCTTGGCTACCCTGCTGGAAGCTCCGTTTTCGCTTTCCAGAGGGGGGGTCAAATAAATATAAGTGATTTTTCACTTTAATATTCATTTAATATTTCTCTGGACTGGCGCCTGAAGCGGAGGGCTGATCACCTTTCTTCCATGTGTTAACAATCAAGATAACACTGCGTTTATATATGCAGTGTCTTTTCCATCATCGGGTGCGGATAGGGGTTTGAATAAGAAGAATGTTTTGTTTGAATTTAATTTAATATCGTTTAATATTAATTTGAAAATTGTAATTCATATTATACTAATACTATGACTGAATAACTGAATCCACTGCTTAGTCGCACCAGAATATATAATTATTATTTGGAATATGATTGTTGCTAAAATATGATTAAAAAAGTAATACAAACTTTAATTATTACGTTTGAGAATGCCTTCAAATCCTTGGATAAAAGTTTTCAAATTTGTTTGCGAAAGTTAGACATACCCGTAAGTCAACATTTTCGCCCAAATAAATCGAGGAAATGAAAGTTTGAGTGTTAATATATCAAAATGTCAGAGATTAGCGAAAACTTGAAGATTTCTTCTGATAATTTCCTCGGCTCATTGCTCGGGGAAAATTTGGATACCTAATAAGTGATAAAAAGTCAAACTTATTCGACCTTTAAGAGATAAAGTCTAGGAAATTTTTCAGGTATTTAATACCTAAGTAAGTGGAAAAACGTTTTAAAATTATTGATACCTGTATACCCATAATATTTGTGATATTTATTATTTAGGCATCCACATTGTTGTATGATATGATTTAATTGAATATGAAACTCTTGTTTTATAACGCTTGAGTTTAGTATTTTATTACTTATAGTTTTAGAAGCTACAGATGCTTCCATCCACAGGTAGAGACACAAAATTTATTTTAAAATGTATGCCTGTAGATGGAAGTATCTGTAAATATAAAACTCAAGTGGTATAAAACGAGAGCTTTTATTTGGATTAAATTAGTCTATTAAGTAGTGTTTTTTTAACTGAAAACTAAAAACTTTTGTTTCTTGAATATTTTCCGCATATAAAAGTTTAAAAACTTTTGGCTATTGTACAATATTCCGCATCAGGTTTTATCCCCATACAAGTATGGAAACTGATTCAATTTTGTGCAATGATCAAATAATATAATTCTTTAATTGATATCTCAACAAAGACAAAAAATTATATTGTTAATAAATAATTTTTATAAAGTTATAAACTTTTGGCTAGTGTACAATATTATGCATCAGGTTTTATCTCCATACACGTATGGAAACTGATTTAATTTTGTGCAATGATCAAACAATCTAATTATTTTATTGATACCTTAACAAAGATGAAAAATTATATGTATATCTCGATATTTACAGGGCTAATGATCCACCATAGGCTGGTTCAGTGATCACTTTATACACGTGTTACATTCACCATTCTACCCACGATAACCACAATCACACTTGTCTAATTTTGGAAGTTGGAAGGTTGAGTTAAGCTGTTTTTTTTTATTGGGAAGAAAATTTCATAGAAATGTATTCTTCCAGAATTATTTTTTATACTAAAAGACTTAAAATATAATTTTTTTTTTATTAAATTCATACTTTATTAAAATGTTCTTTATAATCCAATAACTTATAATTTATTCATTATATTTTAAGTATATATATATATATATATATATATATATATATATATATATATATATATATATATATATATATATATATATATATATATATATATATATATATATATATATATATATAACACAAATTTGTTACAGACGAAATATTGGACATATCCAAAGTAATATAAATCTAACTCTTTATTAAACTCATATGGTCAAACAAAGTTGTTTTATTTTATAATGTTTGTAAAATTATCTCCACAAAGTATCTCCGGAAAACATTCAAGAAATCATATGAACCATTTGTTCGTGATGGGAGATATTACATAGATATATACATATGTATGTATATATATTTATATATATATATATATATATATATATATATATATATATATATATATATATATATATATATATATATATATATATATATAATATATATATATATATATATATATATATATATATATATATATATATATACATATATATATATATATATATATATATATATATATATATATATATATATATATATATATATATATATATATATATATATATATATATATATATATATATATATATATATATATATATATATATATATATATATATATATATATATATATATATATATATATATATATATATATATATATATATATATATATATATATATATATATATATATATATATATATAAATATATATATATATATATATATTTTATTTATTGTTTCGGCATTAACTTTGTGGTAAGACATGTTACAATAATTAAAGAAAACACTTCGTTTTTTACCACTTGAGTTTAATTATAGACTACATGTTTCAGAAGCTAAACTTCCATCATTCAGGTCTGTATAATAACTAAAATATAAAATATATATTTATATTTTATATTTTAGTTATTATACAGACCTGAATGATGGAAGTTTAGCTTCTGAAACATGTAGTCTATAATTAAACTCAAGTGGTAAAAAACGAAGTGTTTTCTTTAATTATTATATATATATATATATATATATATATATATATATATATATATATATATATATATATATATATATATATATATATATATATATATATATATATATGTATATATATATATATATATATATATATATATATATATATATATATATATATATATATATATATATATATATATATATATATATATGTATATATATATGTGTGTATATATATATTTATATGGTTAAATAAAAAAAAATAGAATATATTCTGATATCGGTTTAGAAGCTTTCTCTTCAACGACCCTATTTATCAAACAATACGACTTTCCGCCTTTCCTAAATTAATTCCCAAGAAACCTGTTAACGTGAAAATAACGAAATATTACAAATTCGAGAAAATCATTTTTATGAGAGTTGATTCAAAGAAAAAGATTTTCAGAGAAAAGTAATCAGAGAAATAAGGCGAAATATTTGTGATTTTATTACGTAAATGAAACAATTTAATTTCTTTTGAAAAGGTAACTCTTGTATAATCTCGATATGCCTGCCATTTTTATACACAAAGTAGTTTTATATTATAGTTTTACTACAGGAAAATCCCAAAGTTAGTGCTTCAAATATAAATTATAGTTTATATTATTTGTTGTTTCGGTTTTACACATACAAAGTTTATTTTAAAATGTATGCCTGTAGATGGAATTTATATTAATTTATATTATTTGTTGTTTCGGTATCCTTATTTGTTGTTTAATTTTGTAATAGGACGTTATTAAATTTTATAATTTTATTCATATAAAACACGTGTTTTTTTTACCACTTATTATGTTGTAATGACTGGTTCCGGAAGCTACAGATGCTTCCGTCTACGGGTTTGAAAACAAACCCGAGTCTATCCATCTGTAGCTTCCGAACTATATACAATACAATATAATACTCAAGTGGTAAAAAACAAAAGTTTTATTTACAATTTAGCAATTGTATCAATTTATAAAAAATGCAGCTCGATAGTTAGTTATATTAAAAACAAGAGATTGCACTAAAAGAAACACTATTAAATCGCAAGAAAAAATGTTAAGACTCGCAAAATACTTTCTAAAAAAATACAAGTTGTTTTGGAACGCTATGTGGTATTCATATGCAAAATACATATTTTTTAAATTTGTATTTTGCCAACGTTAAACTGCTGAACAGAGGACACGTGTGTAAATAATAAGGTATTTTATAAACCAGTGGTTCAACCCTTTTATGGCCGAAACGTTTTTCTAGATATCACTATGGAAACGGTGAGTTTACATATGTAAATACGCAAAAATAAATAAAACTGAAAAATGTATTCGTCATACAAATACAATGTGTTTTCTCTTCAATATTTTTTTGTTTTGTTTTGAATATTTACCGAGAGTCCATTTATGAAAAAACCTTTTACGTTTTAATATTTTATATGAGGTGTCTCAACTTGAAATGGAATATCTATCGATTTTTAAGAAAGAATATGGAAGTGATCATCCTAGGGCTTACGACCCAGCATTTTGGCTTACATTAGTGATTACTTTATACACGTTCATTATTTTATCCATTATTTAACACCCACATTACATTCATTTTTGGAAGTTGGATTTATGCAATGCTCTTGGATTTCTCTCACATATTCCATTCGATAAATAGTTGAAATGGAGTTAGCTCCAGAAGGTTCGAGATGGATCGAAGATTTTACTAGTATATTGTCTATATTTCTTAATTTTTTGTGTGTATATTATGTTGAAAATGATAATTAAATTAAAAAAAAAAAAAACAATTTAAATAACTCCGCTGACAAGACACACTAAGTGGCTTGATAAGTCTCTGCAAAAAGCTAAATTATGTTGATAAAAAATATTAATGAATGTATATATGTATTTGTATATATGTATAATACAAACATATATGTTAAAAAAAAATACAGTCCTTGCTACTAGTACATCCTAGATACTCCTTTCGTTTCCATATCTGACATATCAAATACTCAACAAATTAAACATATTTTAAACTTTTTTTCTGATTGCCTTTGCCATATTTATAGATCTTTACATATTTATCTCCAAAACACGCATTTCAATTCCATATCGCAATTTTGTACAAACGTTTAAATATCTTGTTTAGTTTATCGAGAAAATAAGGATAAAAATGTCTTAAGTGACGTTTTCAATGTAGAATACATCAAATTGAAATCAATTGACCCAGCAGAAACTTTTAAATAATATCAAAACCTCCATCAAACTTATCCTTCAAGTCACCACAAATTAATTTAAATTTAAATCCTCATTTCGAGTCATTCAAATCGTTTAACAACCAAATTAACTATTGATATTATTTTTTGACATCTCATCAAAGCTATAGAAGAATATGGAAGTCTGGGCATTTACTGGGCTGACGACCGTCATAGGCTGGTTTAAGTGATCACTTGACACACGTGTAATATTCACCAATTCTACTCATTATTGACAACCACACTACTCAAATTCTTGGAAGTTCTATATATATATATGAACCAATTTTGAAACATTGTTTTTAAATCACAAGAACTTCACTAGAGACATCTATTGGTGAGATGAAAAGAAGCTTTCTTATAAGTATGTGAGGTCCGAATCCTAGATTATAACCACACACATGAGAAACGCCAGAAAATATCATTTTCATTTTTATTATTTAAGCTTACAATTTGACCACATAATTTATTTACAACATTTGAACAAGTATTTGAACACACTCAAAATTTTGTACCTATTGATGTTTCAAAACGCTCATTTAAATAATAATGAATTATTTAACAACACATGTTTATACTAAATCAAGTCAACCATATTGTGATTCGTCCATCCCGTTACCAAGGTCTTTGAGGATTACTTGATATGAGAAGGGTAGACATCAAGTCCTGGATTTTATCCTACTTGAAGAAATTCATGGTTTATTCAAGAAGCAACACATTAAACTTGGATTTTCTGGACGAAACCTATTATTTTGCTTTGATATGGAATTGTTTTCTCTTAAACGAATTTGTTACGGATTCCGGTATACATTTTCAGACTTTTCTCGAAAAAAATAATTGTACATATGAAGAATCCACTAATTATGATAAATTATAATCAATCCTTTTGACATCACCACAAAGATGAAAAAAAAAATGGTTATCTGGGTATTTACAGGGCTTATGACCTGTCACTGGCTGGTTAATTGATCACTTTACATAGGTATATTTACCATTCTACCAATGGTTGACCACTACACTACTCTCTTATATATATCGTTAATCTCATATAAACAAGTGAGTTCACTAGAGGACTTTTATTTAGCAGAGACTCTTTATTTGGATGCTTGCTAGATTTGAATCTCGGTTTCTTTTTACATACCAGGAAACGCCTGAAAACATGATTTCGATTTATTTTTTGTAGCTTATAATTTGACCAGTTATTTTTAATTATAAAATTTTGAGTGTTTCCAAATACTTGTTTTTAATCAAGGTTATCTCCAATTAGGAGTTATTCTTAAATCTTAAACATTCATTATTTTATGTTAAGTGATCACTTATTCAGGCTTTGATAAATCATAAGCCCTGTAAATACTCAAACTTCTATTTTATTTGTCATCAATGTTGAGATGTCGAAATGTAAACCTTTCTATCATAAATATGTGTAAGATTCTTTTTCGTAATTTTTTCACATACTATAAAAACATTATTCTAACTTTTCTAATGGTTAACGAAGAAAAAAACATTGATGTTAGTAGTTTCTCCAAAAAAACATTGGTTTTGGGGTTCAGAATTAAATAAATTACCTAAGGGCGGTAACGTCTCATGAACTTAGTTTTACCGGTCGACAACCAATTTAATGAATGTGCGGCAACTAAGGGTTAAAGCAGTGATTGTGAGAGTTTAATACGTATTTACAAACACGGTGGCTGAAAACTTTTCTAATGAGTTTATTAATTATTAAAATCATTGTACATAATTTACTTACATTTACAGGCGTATTAAAATATGTCTTTTTTTTAATCATATAATTTAATACTTTATATAAAATATACATTTAAATTATGAAACTCATACTTTTTCCGTAAGTACACAGAAAGTTATGTTTTTTATTATAACTACAGACAGTAATAATTAGTAGAATTAAATATTGAATTGTTGGGTAGTATATCCGAAATTCAATTCGGTTATTTAATTGAATTCTGCTTTTATTTACTAAATTATATATGACGCTTTCCGTCTTATTAAGACATTATTAAATACTGTTTCACACACTGTGTATAAAACACTGTGGAGTGTTTGATAATGTCCTAATAAAACGAAACGCGTCACATATGATCATGTATATGTAAATAAAAGTAGAATTTAATCCAATACTTGTGTTTAATTTAGGATAGATTCTAAGATGAAATAATATTTACCACATTTTTAGTGTGTCCAAATACTTGTTCACAAAATCTAGATTACCTCCGATTAGAGGAGTTATTTTCATATTATTTTTTATCATCTCATCAAAGATGAAGAAGAATATGGAAGTCTGGGCATTGAAGTCTAAGAATTTGAGTAGTGTGGTTGTCAATAATGGGTAGAATTGATGAATGTTACACGTGTGTAAAGTGATCACTTAAACCAGCCTATGGCGGTCGTCAGCCCCGTAAATGCCCAGAATTCCGTATTCTTCTTCATCTTTCATGATATGTTAAAAAATAATAATATTTACCACGCAAATTTTTAATTGAAAATTGATGTAATGTGTAAAGGCAACTAGCCGTACCTGGAGTTGCGGCTGTTTGATGTAACACGGCTCAAAGCATTCCTGTAATTGGCTTCTATCTTATACAATCACAGATTTTGCTCTTTCCTTTACCGAGATATTCATTATCCAAATAGCCGTATTTTTTAAAAAAAATTGATACATGTTTTGGCAAAAAACATAATTTTAAATTAATTTTAAGTCATTTCAACTATAAACTACTGTATCCAACTTGCGGCTATTTACCTTTGCACATTAGTGATAGATATTACCACGAAGTGACTGCCGCATCAATTAAGAAAATGGATAAGTTTGAAATATATTTTTTTAATATTTAATTCAGCAAGTTTGATATTTTAAGACACCGTGTACTTTATCTATGTTACGTTTATCTCTACCTGTACGCCTAACGTCCTCGATACCCGATATTCTGTCACCAGTGTCAACCATCCAGATGGAATCGACAAGTGATTTGTAACGATACTCCTAAGGGTTCACGTACAATGTAAACACACATAGGTATACAGGCTTAATATGTAACATTTAGATGTCCAATACGTGTCTTTTGAAGGCAGTGATAGCACTCGTAAAAGGCATCGAGATAACAAAATCGAAGGATTTTCGAAAATTTTTGTTCTTGTTAGTTTTTGGAAAGATAATGAAATATGTAATATTCTCTTTTTTTATATTATTCTTAAGTTTTAATTTAATTTAATTTAAGGAACCGTTTATTTCAACAATATATATGGACTCCTTCTTAACAAAATACGATTGTGCCAATTTGACGGGACTTGTTTTGAAATGTTGCTAGTAAAATATTTGTCACAAGTAAGTACTTATTTTATCCGTCTCCGCATTTAATTGTTTGGCATGTTGCTATCATGGTGAAGGTCTTGGACTCGATTCCCGACGGGATCAAAATAAATATGTAATTATTTTTTAAAACTCTTTCTTATGTTTATTTAAAAATACCACAAAGCGCTGGACTCATCTTGCCCTTATGAGTTGGATGCTTTATTCAGCGTTACATCGATTCGATACGGTGCCCTATGCACCATTAGGTGTAAATAAGGTTCAGAAGAGAAATAATGTACACATATAAATTGTTGTATATGTGTGTGTGTTTGTGTGTGTGTGTGTGTGTGTATGAAGTGTGAAGTTTGATTACAGTTATTGAGATTATTTTGTACAAATAATCATCCTCACACATTTTACATAATTTAAAAGGATTCCCATATTATTGCTTATGCTGTTCTTACTTTGCATAAAATGGAATGTTAAAATTTACAACAAAATCGAAAAATTTAAACGTCAACAAGCACGTTGCCTAAGAAGAATACTCGTCTTCATATATCTAATCCATACCTTCAAAACATTTAGTATTACATACATAACTTTTAGCGGCCACGTTTAGACTGTCACAGCGGTAAGGAAAATTGGCAGTTTAAGATCAAACGTCGATCACGTGATCATAATGGTACCATCTCTAAACATGCATGTGTAAAAATAACAACAAACTCAAGATGTAGGGGCGAATGTCGATTCACCCTTGGAATTGGAAACCGAGAAGGTTGCTAAAATATAAACAAATAATAAATCAGCCGTTCATGATATAATATTATATACCAGACCATTTTAACACGCAATAATTTAACAGCAATTAAATTAAACGCTTAAGGAACAGGACTTCAATTAATATCAAATTAATTTAATTCAATAATAATTCAAATTGAGAGGTAAATATACGACCATTATAATCCATTTAATTATATCTTAACAAAGTAGAAATTTGTAGTAAGTTTATCAAATTAAATCCTTTCAAAACCAATTAAGTTGATTGACTTTTGGAAATTAAATGCTTGTTGTGTATATATATATATATATATATATATATATATATATATATATATATATATATATATATATATATATATATATATATATATATATATATATATATATATATATATATATATATATATATATATATATATATATATATATATATATATATATATATATATATATATATATATATATATATATATATATATATATATATATATATATATATATATATATATATATATATATATATATATTATATATATATATATATATATATATATATATATATATATATATATATATATATATATATATATATATATATATATATATATATATATATATATATATATATATATATATATATATATATATATATATATATATATATATATATATATATATATATATATATATATATATATATATATATATATATATATATATATATATATATATATATATATATATATATATATATATATATATATATATATATATATATATATATATATATATATATATATATATATATATATATATATATATATATATATATATATATATATATATATATATATATATATATATATATATATATATATATATATATATATATATATATATATATATATATATATATATATATATATATATATATATATATATATATATATATATATATATATATATATATATATATATATATATATATATATATATATATATATATATATATATATATATATATATATATATATATATATATATATATATATATATATATATATAAAAATATAAATATATATTTCTTCAAGAATTTAAACTTTAAATTCGAAAAAAATATATCGTTAATTTTTTAAAGGTAAAAATTACTTTTTTCATTAATGGATTCGGCAGTCACTTTGTGGTAAAATCTATCCATTTTAAAATTAATTTTCTACTTAGTAAATACCACTTTTTCTTAAAGTGTAATAAAATCTCAATAAAAAAGATTCTTAATCTTACCAATAGATGTCTCTAGGAAAAATTCTTGTGATTCATGTACAATGTGTATATAGAACTATAAAGACCTTCCAATAATTTGAGTAGTGTGATGTCCATTATGGGTGGAATTGGTGAATGTTACCCCCGTATGTAATGTAAGCCCCGTAAATACCCAGACATCCATACTCTTCTTCATCTATGTTGAGATGTCAAAAAAACTTTATCAAAATGAAATAACGCATTTTTTTTGTTGCATTCATTGTGTAGAGCTTGGTTTCTTAAACTTAAATCTCAGTGAAGCCACTGATTCGATATTAGACCTTGACGCCAATAATTTAAGTCACAGATTCTATTTTAGACATTGTCGCCAATAATCTTACTCACACACGCGATTTTAGAACTTCTGGCTGATAATCTGAGTCAGAGATTAAATTTTAGACCTAGTCGAAAAACAATCTGAATTCATTTTCATTATTGTTTGAGATATAAATAAAAAAAATATTTGATTAAGGACTCAATTCATATACTATTCGTAACCGTGACATTTTATCTTTTTGTATTTATTTATTCATATATTATTATCTGTGGTCTATAAGTGGTAAAATTATTTGGAATAACATGAAAAAAATTATCATAATTGAAGAAGGATGAAGGTAGGCTGAATTGAGTTAAAATGCGATTTCTCAGACAATTGTGCAGCAGAACGATTGATGGTCGAATGTTGATATAAGCAAAAAGAAGCAAGGCTGAGATAAGCATTATCGATAAAATCAAGAAAGGCGCGTTGAGATGGTATGGGCATGTGAATTGAATGAGTAAAGAAAGAATAGCGAAACAAATTATTGAGGTAAATGTGGTCTGTAATATAAGCAAAGTAAGACCGAGGAAAATATGGTATTATCAATTTAGTCAAAAACTTGAAAGCGGTTTTCGATGTTGAAATTGCTGTGACGAAAATAAGGAGTTGTTGAATTGAAATAATTTTCAGAAATTCAAAAAAAAATGGCAAATTTAGTTGGGAGTAGGAGCAGAGGAAGACCGAAAAAACTTGTCATGATCATGTATTTCAAATACTTAGTGGAGAAAGTAGACAGACAGGTCGGGGAGTCGGAATAATCGGCAGCTATATACATATATAAAGAGATGGATGAATGTATAAGAGGCGAAGAATGTGTGCAAAGACAGAGTGATGTACAGCTCTATTCTCTTTGCCTACCCCTGCGAGGAACTGGTGATATGGTTAATTAGTTTTTCAATTGTTTACTAAAATTTTGGGTATCAACGTCGTAGTAATTTTCCTATATTTGATACATGTACTTGATTGAGGTACATATCGGTCACTCATTTCAACAAAGTCAAATATCAAAAATCGACAATTTTCAGTTGTGCATGTTTTCAGAATGCCCAGAAAATGTACTATATCCCAGCAAAAGCAGGATATTTTTAACTTAATATTTACCCGCTACAGGGCAGAAAGTGTTGTTTTTGGATTTAGAATAAAAGGTATTGTATAATTTTATTTTTTTAAATATACTAAATATGTTTCAAATGGAGAAAAAACATTCAGGTTTTACCTAAAAAGATCTGTTGCACACTAAAAAGTTCAATAAGCGGCTTGAGATTTATTTTTAATACATTTTATTCTATTTTTTAACTTTTAAAATGATCTCCTGAAAAATCAAGTTTTTTGATATTTGACGTTGTTGAAAGGAGTGAGCAAAATGTACATATTGTACTATAGTTCACATGTTTGGCGCTACAATATCGTTGCTCTCATAACAGAACGCATTACGTTCGTAGATTATGTTCTCCGGGTACGTCATTATTTAAATTGCTTAACATCCTCCCAAAGTTACTTAGCTTAGTTCAATGACTCGATTCAAAATTGATTAACTTACAAAACTATACATATCGCTCACTCCTTTCAAGAACGTCATTAATCAAAAATCGTCAATTTTCAGTTGTGTACGTTTTCGGAATGCCCAGAAAATGTATTATATCCCAGCAAAAAAGGCATATTTTAACTCAATTTTTACACGCTACAGGGCAGAAAGTGTTGTTTTTGCCTTTTGAAGTAAAGGAATTGTTTTATTATTTTTTTTAAATATACTATATTTTTCAAATGGAGAAAAAACCGTCAGGTTTTACCTAAAAAGATCTGTGCACAATAAAAAGTTCAATAAGTGGCTTGATATTTATTTTTAATACATTGTATTATATTTTTAAACTTTAAAAACGTTCTCCTGAAAAATAAAGTTTTTATTTATTTATGACGTTCTTGAAAGGAGTGAGCGATATGTCAAACAGGAAATGAATATCATAAGAGAAATACGACGAAAAGTTATAAGACGAAAAGTTATAAGAAAAAAGTTATAAATTTCTTCTGACTTACCATTGACTGAACAAGACATCTGGTAAAATGACTATTCTAATGCGTTAACATTTTTTAAAAATAAAAATTTGTTTACAACAGTATAAAAGTATGTTCGCGTCCGTCAGTAGCGGTAATGACATTTGGTTACTGCGCTGGATGCCCCGGGTTCAATTCCCAAGGAGGTGAAAATAAATCTTAATGAGTTTTCACTCAAATATATAGTTCATATTACCACGGACTGTTGCCTGAGGCGCAGAGCTAATCACCTATACAATATGAATTTAACGATTATGATAACACAGCTTCTTAACGACAAAGTGCTCTATGCACCATTGGGTACAAAAACAGATAATGAATTTCATATCACAACTTCCATTTGGGGTCATCTCCTTCTTCTCCAGCAACTCCTTACCTGATCCTACTCGCAATGAATCGTCCTTCTCGTTTCTGCTGCATTTCCTTATACGTCATATTTTATTTCCTCTTTATCAACAAATTACACTTATATGTACATGCAGTGTTCGCCCAGTAATTTAGACATATAAATTAATTTTTAAAAAAATAATTAGGCACGGAAAATAATAAATTAGGTTTTAAAACTTTTTTTAAAAATTTGTTTTTTTTACAGAACATAAAAATAAAGCAATTACATTAAAATTTAAAATACTTTTAATATTAACATACCTTTCTTTCCAACACCAGATCAAAAAAATGTAGACCGGCTGTCAAAAGTCCTTACACAAACAATTAAACATTAATTTATCTAAACAAACGACAACAGGTGTTTTCTTTTTCCATACAAATGTTCACACACCACAAAAATTACATTAAAACACACCGTATACAAATCCCGCAATTTTCGCAAACGCAGTACGACTTCGAAAGTAAATAAAAGTTTGTGTATATAAATTTACGCTAGAGGCATGTATATGATATGTTCGGAGTAAAAGCGGGAACGTCAAACGCACCTGGCGGAAGATGCGAGCGAACTGAGAGCTCCATGGGTCAGTCGAGGCAGGGGGTGGCAGGGTGTCTGGAGGGGGGGATGAGAAGTGGAGTGGGGGGTCGCCAGGGGGAGGTCGGAGTACGAACTGGCGGTCGATAGTAGGGCTTTGTAAGAATCCTTTTCACAACTCTTGAACTGGACCATTTAACAAATTAAGTCGATTTCTGACACTGCCGAAATTTGGTTGAGGTCATGGTCAATGTCAAGTGACGCAGCGGCTCGAAGGACCAAAAGTTTAAATATAAATTTTATATTAGTTTTTGACATCTCATCAAAGATGAAGAGGAATACGGAAGTCTGGGCGTTTACGGGGCTGACGACCGTCATAGGCTGGTTTAAGTGATCACTTTACACACGTGTAACATTTACTGATTCTGCTCATTATTGATAACCACACTACTCAAATTCTTGGAAGTTTTATATGTATGAACCAATTTAAAAACCTTGTTCTTGAATCACTAGAACTTCACTAGAGACATCTATTGGTGAGATGTAAAGAAGCTTTTTATTCAGCAGAAACTCTTATATTATTATATTCTCCTTCATCTTTGATGAGATGTCAAAAAATAATATGAAAAATAACTCTTATAATTGGAGATAATCAAGATTTGTGAACAAGTATTTGGACACACTCAAAATGTTGAATTGTATCCCTTAAAGAATAAACTAAATGAAATTTTCTTTTTAAATTAATTTTTATAACATTTTTAAGAAAAGTCTTTTGTGTAATATTTTTTAAGGATTTTTCGACAACAACTATCACTCATTATTAAATCAAATTAATTAACAAAAAAATACCATGATACAGAAATTTTGTCAAAATTAAAGCAGAAAAGTTTCGGGGATCAATTATTTAAATTTAAGTTTTGCTTGTTAAAAACCACATTTAAAAAAATCTTTGTTTGGATTATTAAAATATTTTAACAAATAAAAGTAGTGATAATCAAGTAAAATAAATTATAAATCATAAATTTATACTTAAATGGATTCATATTACCAAAAAGTTACTCTCAAATCAATTAATAAATTGGTCAAAAATCATTTTAAATTTCAAGGTCATGAATTAAAATAACTTACCTGTAAAAATAAAATCTTTGTAATATCTCCCTTAATCAGAAATTATTTAAGTGGATATATAATAAAAATTTGTTGAAGATGACATATCGATTCGGGGATTATTTATCATTTTGAGAACATTGAAATATTTTTTTTTTGAATTACCTAACGTCCAAGTGACTCTGAAATCTAGCTACGGCTTATGCAACACCGTTTATCATGTCCCTACTCAGGCTTCAACTTTATAAGTTTCATAGCCTATGCCTACTTGTGAGTGGATTTACTCTTTATGTTTAAAGTTACTATAATTTCATGTAATTCACGAGTGAAAATTCTAGGCAAAAACACTCGCAAGAAAAGATGAATTGAAATATGAATTCATTACTTTTCATAGTTTTGTGAGTCTCAACAAAAAATATATACAATTCAACACTATCCTTATCATTCAACCTTCACTTTGTTTTTTAATATAAAAAATATAAACAATACATACCAAGATTTTTAATTATATATCAACATAGATGGCTAAAATATGGAAGACCGGGCATTTACAGGGATTACGAACTGTTATAGGATGGTTTAAGTGTACACTACTTAAGCTAGCCTTTGACAGTTCATAAGGCCTGTAATTTCGCAGTCTTACATATTCTTCTTTATCTATATTGAGATATCAATAAAAAAATATGATCTAAGATTTGGAAAAATATTGAGTACAACACCAGAAAACGAATTTGTTTTATTCACATTTAACTTAATATTTCATATAAAAATATATGTTTAAATAAATATTTAAATAAGCAGTTAACAAACAGTTCCCGAGCTTTCATCGATACATTAATTTACAATAATACTGAATCTTGTGATCATTTTCTCTTAATAATTTATTTGAAAGAATAAGGGTTGAGAAATTATGAAAAAAGCTGTAAAAATCTATAATGTTAATGTAAAAAAAGGTTTTCAAAACTGTAAAAACAAAAAAAAAGTATTCACATAATTTTATTATACAAGAAGTAATAATTATTTTGCTTTATAAAAAAACATGGATTCATTTGGAAATTTAATGAAATTTACTAATCGTGAACATACATAATATAAATATTTCAATTAACAAAACCGTAAATTAAAACAATACCATGTAATTGATCATACAACATTGAAATGCTTTAATAAATTAAGGCTGCTATAACATCAACGGAATCATACACATCATCTGAAATACGCTTCTACGGGTACGAATATGTAAATCCTAGTGCCCGAGTAAGATGATGTTTTTTTTAAACTTGTGTTTCCTACTTTATTACACAATTCAAACCATATGAATCCAAATTCGAATAAGTGCATTAAATATGTATTTTCTTAAAAAATATTTCAAGATTTTTGAAATATAATATTTTCTTTGTTTATATAAAATATTCAAATAAGCTTTTGTACTAAGCTATATCTACTGAGTTGAATTGTGAAATCGCGTTTCTCTATTAAAATTATCAATGTGTCTGCATTCAAGACTTTGGTATAAAAACTATGTATATCATAAAAACCCAATTTTTACAAGACGTCGTAACAACTACATATATTTTATAGCATTGTAGGCATTTGAGAGGTATTTTCTAATAATTCAATATGTTATTTCCAGACAAGAATCAAGAAGTGAAATTTTTGAGAAAAGGTTTTGTATGTTTTTTGACCCAAGGATTTTGAATAAATATGGACCTCTATGAATCTGTATTTCTACAATCACTTAGGATCCTTAATTTTGTTACAAGAAGTAATAATAAGGCATAATAATAAAGGAAAAAATTAAGAAAGCTAGTTCTTTTAAACATTATTTTACTATGATATATTTTTTTTTTCAAAAAATGATAATATAATATCAACATAATCGGTTTGATTAAGTTGATATAAAGTTACACTTCGGCCAACGAATCTGTATATTTTAATTGCGTTACACATTAAAAAAAATGAATAAAATTTCATTTTCAAAATGTAGTACTTCAATATGAAAATGTCATTAAAGCCTTTTTTGAATTTTCTAATAAAACGTGATTTTAAACCGTTCTTATTTCTTCATTCGTAATATTATATGAAAACCTTTCACTGTCTGACATAAAAACCAAAAATATTAGTATAAATAGTTGAACTATAACATTTTTACGTATAATTGACATATAAAGATTGTTTATTTTATATTCATTCCCTTCGTGCAGTCGATTTGGATATTATTATCAAAATTTATCACTTTTCTATTTCTATCTTTTTTACAGAAAATACCAGTAAAAGTCGACTTTGACTAAGCCGTATTAACTCTTCCCGAAAAATTCACTTTTCCTTTAAAACAAATACAATTAAAAAAAATTTTTAAAATGTAATTATAGGTTTCTAATTATTTTAGATATTTTTTCTCATATTATCGTATTATATCACACTATAGTAGCATAGAAAATATTAAGTCCAGTGATGACATATAAGAGTATGTTACAGCTCTTATGTTACAGCAAATGCAGAATTTGAATGTAGGTAATAATTTGACATCTCAATAAAGACGGTGAAGAATATGGAAGTCTCGGTATTTACAGAACTTATAACCTGTTTAAGTACACTTTATGCAAGTGAAACATTTTGTACGTAATTATTAAAAATTTATTCCTGTGGTTTATTTTTTTTTTGTAAAACGGCTGATATTTTTTTAAAAAGGAATAACCACTCATTTTTAACAAACTAACCATCAGGTTGTTTCCCGCAGAGGTAAGCGGATAGAATGTTATGAAAAACCAATCTGTGAAAACATCCATATTCCTCTTCATCTATGATGAGATTATTATTCATTTATTTATTTATGATCCGTAAATAATGTAAAACATGTGACAAGAAATGAAATACAGTGCAATATAAATCGTTTCGATGTTTTTCATTAATAAGTTGAAATCATAAAAAAAAACTTACAGTAACAAGTAAAAGCACAGGTGAAATACACAGGTAAAAAAATAAAAATTATGAAAATTGATGAAATAAAAGTCGGGTTGTGGACCCGTAGTTAGTGTCGCGGACTCTTAAGTCAGATTATTTTTTGACATCTCATCATAGATGAAGAAGAATATGGAAGTCTGGGCATTTACGGGGCTTACGACCGTCAAAGGCTGGTTTAAGTGATCACTTTACACACGTGTAACATTCACCAATTCTACCCATTATTGACAACCACACTACTCAAATTCTTGGAAGTTCTATATATATGAACCAATTTAGAAACCTTGTTCATGAATCACTAGAACTTCACTAGAGACATCTATTGGTGAGATGTAAAGAAGCTTTTTATTAAGCAGAAACTCTTATATTAGTATGTGAGATCCGAATACATCTTAAGTCAGAGTTTCTCTGTTCGAATCCACTCTACCACAATTTGATACATATTTCGAATAATGAGCTTAGGCTCACAGAAATAGTGTGAAATTGAAATATTTGTGTCAATACTAAAAAAACTAATATTTCTTTAAAAAAAAAGTAAAAGTAAAAAGATGTCAAATGTAAAAATCGCTCCTAACCAATTTCGGGTGCGTCTATATACTATCAATTATTAAGACGCATCCAAAATGTTTGGATTGTAAGCCCGAAATTGAATAATTAATCGTCTCGTGATTTTCTCAACCCTGACAGCCGCGGGGGGTATGGGTGTCGCGGGCGGCGGTGGGGTCCGGGCGGCCCCCTCCCCGCCACACGGTCTGGAAGCGTGCAGCGCCGATCGATCATCCCGCGGGCTCCACAGTGCCTGGATATCAACAGGATGAACTTGATCCTCCTCGCCAAGACGACCTTCAGCGCGAGTGCATCTGCTCGGGGTGCCGGGTTCGGCTTCCGCCCCTGCCCTCGCGGGGATTCCCGACATTGGCACCCTGCCGGAAAAGGAAGCGACGGGAACATTGAAAACTTTCGACTTACCTATTATTACCATTCGACTTGTAATCGTATTTTGTGAGCTCGTACAAAGGTGTTTGGAGTTGGGTTTGGTCGTTTTAAATAAAAATTTCAATGCGAAAAAATAATGATTCGGACTAAATAAATAAATAAATATAAATAATAAATAATAATATAAATTAGAGTATATTCATATATATTTACAATATATATATATATATATATATATATATATATATATATATATATAGGTATATATATATGTATATAAGTATATATATATATAAATATATATATATATATATATATATATTATATATATATATATATATATATATATATATATATATATATATATATATATATATATATATATATATATATATATATATATATATATGTAAATAAATTGAATTAAAGTTGATGTTTTTTATTATATATCTTTATCAATCAAATTGGACTCACAATTTGATATTTTTAAAGTCATAATAAAAATGTCTGTCACCGTAATTTGATATATTTCTTGTGGGCTATTATGCAGTTTTTAAAGATAAAACAATGCAACATATATTGCTGATAACATTTCGCAACCTCGTGTTCAATTGGACTTCATAATCATATTGAAAATTGATACGTACATAAAATATATTTCAAAAAAATTACGAATCTCTCACATGAATTCTTTATGGAATGAACTCATGAGTAAAAATACACGTTTTATTTTGTTACAAAAAACGAAAGCTATTTAACAACTTTTTTTTAATCAACACCGGTTGACGAAGAAGAATATGTAAGTCTAGACATTTACAGGGCTTACGATGTGTCATTGGTTGATTAAAGTTGTCATTTTTTACCATGCCTAAGGGATTTCAGGGCATGGTATTTATTGGCTGATCACTGTGAAAGTATGATGAGATGCATGAATGTGGAAGAGGCGAAAAATGTTTGCAAAGACAGACTGGTGTGGCATTCTATTCTATTTTCTATTCTCTAGTTTTTGTTAAATAAAAACACTTTGGGGTAGTTTATTATGAATATATTGCTTCGTAAATACTTAAAATAATTACTCATAAACATCCAGACTTCCATTGAAATACTTACAACAATCTTATTTCGCAAGAATTTGTAAAAAAGGGTGTTTTTTTAATATCAAGGGAAAAATAATATTTACCTCATATTTATTTAAAATAAAAAGAAGCATACCCGTACCTTTCCACAATCCCATACTCCGTTTCCATTATTCTAGATCACTGCCTTTGAATTCATCTTATAAATCAAATAATATTTCTAAGTTGTTCTTAAGAGCTCGGTGATCTGAAAAGGTCAATGCTTTCACAGACATACATATTACAGGAAAATAAACATACGATCATGGAAAATGTGCATTGAATAAAATATGAAATCAAACATGGGTCAAGTTTTATGGAGGTGTTGTTCACCGAAAAAACATTAGTGATTTTATCAAAAGGTAGGTTACCTTTAGTCTTTATTTCAGTCTTGCTTACTCAATACCACTTATTCTAGTAATAGTGGTATTTACTCAGTAAAATTTAAAATGAAAATAGAGAGGTTGTACCAAACAGTGACAGCCGAATCAATCAATGTCACCTTTATTTTTCATATTATAGAAGACATTGAAAAAACATATAATAATAATAATAATAATAAAACCCTTACCGCACCCCAATGGTGCATAAGGCACTGCTTCATATAAACGCAGTGTTATCTCGATCGATTACACATGAAGGAAAGGTGATCAGCCCTCCACTTCAGGTACAAGTCCAGTAAAATATTGAATAAATATTAGAGTAAAAAAATCACTTTTATTTATTAAACCCCCCTGGGAATCGAGCCCAGGACCTCCAGAACGGTAGCCGAGCATGCTGACCATTACACTACGGAGGCGGACAAAAACTTTTTTTGCTTAATATTAACACTGACACGGGATTTTCACCGTACTGATGATATATCAATAAACTATTGTTTATATTAGTCCGCCTTTATAGAGTGATGGTTAGCACGCTTGGCTACTGTTTTGGAGGTCCCGGGCTCGATTCCTAGGGGGGTCAAATAAATATTAAGTGATTTTTTACTCTTATATTTATTCAATATTACCCTGGACTGGTACCTGAAGCGGATGGCTGATCACCTTTCTTTCATGTGTTTACGATCAAGGTAACACTGCGTTTATGTGATGCAGTGCCCTATGCACCACTGAGTGCGGATAATAGTTTTATCTATTATTGGTATCCTAACTTGAGACGAAATCTCTATTGTTCTTTATTTATTTAGTCATATTTCATCATACACGTAATTAAAATTTACAAATAACTGTTATGTGGCCTTACTGAGTTTTTCCTTATCACCATGAAAAGACTGAACGATTATTATGCTCGTCGTAGGTTCGGTGAATGGGCTGAAAACCCTATTCAGCTTGATTGATCCTCTTTTTCAATCCAAAATTTTGTTCAACGACGAGGCACACTTTTGCTTAAATGGCTACGTCAATAAGCAGAGTTGCCATATTTGGAGTGGAGAGAACCCAATAACCTTTGTTAAGACGCCCTTACATCTATGAAAAGTCACTGTTTGGTGTGCGTTATGGGTAGGTGGAAACGTTCGCCAATATTGTTTTAAAGACAATGCCGGCCAGAATGTTACGGTCAGTGAGGAGCGCTATAGAACCATAACTACTGACTTCTTCGTACCTCAGTTGAATGATGTTGATGTGACGGAGCTGTAGTTTCAACAAGATGGCGCAACATGCCACACGGCGGGTGCCACCGTCAATTTATTGGGGGAAATTTTAATTTGATTACCTGTTAAAAAACACCATTTACTTTGTATGATTAGGCAAACTGTTTTATTTTATTTAATATTATTTCAGAAGAGTATGGGATTAAACCATTATCCTTAGGATCGGCGGTTTGCGATATTACCGCAAAGTATCATTATCATTAGGTATTAAATATTAACCTTTTTACCTTGACATTTAAACGTTATTGATTCACAATAATACAAGCTTTCCGTAATTGTATATTGGTAATGTATTAAAGGTTATCAGTAAAATCTTGTAGGCGAACATTGATCAAACCTTATCTTTTTTAGAGTCCATTTAAAGCCAATTGTTTTATATTTTTATTTTTATATTTCTCCTAGTCACGTGGGGGTACACAAATTCAGTTTCGTATTGCGTATACCATGTATTTGCTGATATATTTGACATTTATATTTTACTTGATTTCTCATAAAAGATGCAGAAAAGTTTATAAGTCTGGCTGTTTACAGGGCTTACGACATGTCATAGGCTGGTTAAAATATTCACTGTATGCAATGAAACATTCGCCATTCTACAAATTGGATGGTATACTGTATTTTTTTAAGTTTTATAATTAAAATAATCATATTTGTCCTACATATACCGTCAGTGGAAAAACCTGCCCATATATTTTATTCTGAAAACTAACAAGTGTATTAGTCGTCAAGTTGGCAAATCTGCGTGGCGCGCTGTCATAAGGCGTTTGTGCACTACATGGAATTCCACAGAATTTTACCGTCCGGCACGTCAGTTAGCATATAAAACGAATGATTGGCTTGTGCTTTTGTACATCTTTCTTCGGATCGGTTTGCGAATACGTTGAATCGATCACGCTCAACTGTCGTAGTAGTTTTAATTTTATAAAACCGGACTACCGGACTGTAAAATTCCTTGTAGTGCACAAGCCGGTTTAGTCTGTGCGAGTGGTGTATACTGAAATTTTCAGACAGATTTTTTTTTACTTTCTTTCAATCATGAGTACTACATTGCATATACATATTTTTTTTAATATAAAATACAATATAACGTCCAACTTGTTTTTTAAAACGTCCAATTCGATTTGTAAGGCGTCCAATTAGTTGTGTAAAAGGTCCAATTCGAAGTGAAAAACCTGTACATAGTATATTGAGTAGTAGCGTAGCGTAGTATTGATTACGGTGGAGTTTTAATTAAAATGTATCCCTTACCGAATTTACTATGCAAAGGTAATGAGTATGGCCACCGAGTCTGTTTGGTAATCACAGCCAAAAAGCAATTATGTTCTGACTTACAAAACAAGTCGCGAATGATCTTAGGTCTTAATTACTAAATTAGTTCTACATCAAACTTAAGTTCATGAATAAAAGGTTTCAACTGAAGTTTGCGGTCATTCTGTGGGGGTGGCTACACTTCCTCCCTTCTCTCACCCTTTTGCTCCCTTGGTTCAGAAACGGCCAATCTTTTGATTGGAGGGTCGCGACCCTAGTATTTGTATGCCATAGTGTACAAACATCATTGCAGTGATGTTTTTTTGTGTTTCTGTATTTTTTACCAATAGTTTTACTTAGATAACAGGCAAGTGATTTTCGCCCATAGGTTCTAGATACTAGCATTTATTGTTTTTTTTGTGCATAACGTATATCTATATGTTTTTCTCGATGTTGTAGATATATGAATATTGAAGACATACGTGTATAGAAAATATATTTATATTATAGACATGCATACACATATCGAGAATTTATTATGTAACCAACTAACTCTATAAAACTTGCTTTTTATATTGTGTTTAAATTACATTATAATTCTTACATTAGATGGCAAAATGAAGCAAGCGAAACAATGAAATAAATGCATATTCCTACTTGCATAATTTCTTTGAAATATAAAAATAACTTACTTACCCTCACGGTGCTTCTCCGCAGGGGTAAGCAGAGGTAATCTATCACCACTCCAATCTGCCTTTGGAATCAATCTTCGTTTATTCCACATTCATCCATCTAGTCATATATACCCGCCAATTATTCCTTCACTTCACCTCTCCAGTTTCAAATATTTGACATACTTGACTGAGCCAAGTTCTCATCCTTACCTAACTCCTAAACATTGTAACTCATCAAAACCTAGCATATAGTTCTTTTGGTATTTTTTTATTACGTGCTACCTGCTTTAATTATCCGTAAACTCATTAAAATAGATTCATTCGAATCCTTATCCAGAACTCCAATGGTGCATAGGGCACTGCATCATATAAACGCGGTGTTATCTTGATTGTTAACACATGACGGAAAGGTGATCAGCCCTCCGCTTCAGGTACCAGTCCAGGGTAATATTGAATAATATTAGAGTGAAAAAATCACTTTTATTTGTTAGACCCCCCTCTGGGAATCGAACCCGGGGCCTCCAGAACGGTAGCCGAGCGCGCTGACCATTACACTACGGAGGCGGACAAAATACTTTATATTAAAGAGCTATTTATAAATGCAAAATGAAATCAGGTAGATTTGATATAGATACCATTATTCGGTCGTGATTATTTGATTTTATAAAAAAAAATATTTCATTATAATTTTGAAAACTCATATCGCTCACTCCTTTCAACAACGTCATATATCAAAAATCGTCAATTTTTAGTTGTACTTTTTTTAGGAATGCCCAGAAAACGTACTACATCCCAGTAAGAGCGGCATATTTTTTTTAACTAAATATTTACCCGCTACAGAGCAGAAAGTGTTGTTTTTGTTTTTCGAAGAAAAGGTTTTGTTTAATTATTTTTTTAAGTATACTTAATATTTTTCAAGTGGAAAAAAAAACCTTCAGGTTTTACTTAAAAAGATCTGTTGCACAGTAAAAAGTTCAAAAGGTGGCTTGATATTACTTTTTAATACATTTCATTATATTCTTAAACTTTCAAAACGATATCCTGAAAAATAGAGTTTTTTTTTATATATGACGTTGTAGAGGAGTGAGCGATATTGTAAAATGTGCCCTCTGTACGGGAAAACTCAGTGAAGGTATATTATTGTAATTTATAATTACATGTGGGATGAAAAAAAACTTAATAATATGTAAATGGTGACCTCATCATGTCCGCGGGCCTTACTTTGACCTGCCCTGCCCTTCTCCAATTATCGTGATAATTGGTGTCGTTTCGTATTCGTGAACAAATGCCTAATAAATTAAAAAGAAGTAAATGTTAATCTTATTCAAAGACTAACACTTTTATTCAAATAATTACAGTTCTTAGTTGACAATTTATTTCATATAATTTATTATAAGTACATATAACACCTTCTACCCTCATTTTTTTATCAAAATATTAATCTTTTATCCACTAAAAGTATTTTATAATGTTGGTAAAAAAACTTTTGTTTTTGAAGGCGAAATTTTTTTCTGAGAAGAAAGAAGTTACTTTCTTCGAAAAAAAGGAATTGAAATGAAATAATGTCCAGAAATTCAATCAATTGATTTAGGCAAATGTAGGTGGAAATTGAGCAGAGGAAGACCGAAGAAAATGTGACATAATTAAGTTTATCAAATACTTGAAATTGATCAGGCTAGGAGTCGTTATAATCGGCGAATATGTATGAGAGATGCATGAATGTAGAAGTGGCAAAGACTGTTTGCAAACAGTAATATAGTACTCGATTCTCTCTACCTATTTTGTATTAGTTTGATAGTAACTATTACTACTTGATAGTACTACTACAAAAAAACTATCAAACTAATACAAAATAGTTTTGTAGTTTTTATTCAAATTTTACTTTGTAAAATACCACATTTTCTTAAAATCTATCGTGACTCGTGTTTCGATGCATTCCCCATAATTTTCAAATGCTGTATAGTGGTATTTACCAAGTAAAACTTAAATATTAATTGACATTTTTTATATATATTTACTTCATTGATACAAACATTTTTTATACTTACATGTTTTTTATTATTATTTGCTTTTTTTTAATTAGTAGATTATATATATTACATATAATAGATACAATAACAATGTACAGTATAAAGGTTTTATATTAAAATAATTACACCTGGACTTAAATTAATTCACTTTCTACCTTGTCCCTTCCAACATTACAGCTAAGTGACTGGCAAATCAATTAATGTAAGTTTTCTTTTTATTTAAATTTTTTTACTGAACTTGGTCTTTTCCGTTTCTTTCAATTGGGACATATATGTATGTATATGTAATTCAAATTGATACCAAGATCGCAACTAAGCATTTATGTACGTTCGTTTCACGAATGCATCAGTTACACAGCTCTTGCATAAATGGATAATAAAGCCATATAATTTAACAATTGACGCCGCACAACGTGTCTTTTGTAGGCTTGTTAAGCGACCTTGGACTTCCCAGATGACATTGTATTGAAATATTGACGAGGCTTATTTCATACATTATACAATATGCAAAACACCATATCGATCGCATATGTTAAAAGACGCCAACCTATCTACATTGATGATATAAGTGCGTAACATATTATTTTTATTTTTTTTTTTTATTTTAGGTACATAGATACTTTTTTTTTTCATTTTATTTATTACAGCTTTTTAGACGTAACCTGTGTTGAGCCGAAATACTTACATGTTAATACAATAAAGATTTTTTTAATTACTAGATATTATACATTACATACAAGATACAATAACAATTTACAATAGAAAGAATAAAATAATAAACACTTCCGGTTGATATAAATCATTTGTTTGAAAAAAAAAAACTGTAAATCAAATACTACGGATCTAAACGGATCTACGAATCAAATAATTAAATAATCTTATAATAAGGGAGTTTTTTTAAATCTAATTTTACTTCTCATAATATCTATTATATCCTTGCCAGTGCCCTTTTTTATGACCTAAATATGATGTATGCCTACACATAGCCGTGCCTTTGTGGAATCTTTTTTGTATCTATATTTTTTGTACTTGTTATATTATGTTGTGAAATGCAAAAGACTTTAAAATAAAGAAAAACAATACCACAAAGCTTTATTTTTTAAAATTTTTATTTTATTTCTTTTATTTTACTTATTCACTTAACATCACGCTGCTTTCCCGCATTGGTAGGGAGAGAGGATAGAATGCAAAACCAATCTGTCCTTAAAAACAATCTTAGCCAAGTCACATTCAAGCATCTCCTCATACATATCCGCTATACTATTATTTTTTCTACGTTTTTACGTACCTACTATAGTAAAATGCGTATTTTTAATGCTAAGTAATACTTCCTCGCAATCAGGTGTTAAAATTAAAATATTTAAAAAAATTAACAACGTATAAAAACATCATAAATATATTTTTTCTTTATTTTAATATTTGTTTGATTATTCTACACTTCTGTAGTTTAGTTGTTACCGCATTTGGCGACCGTGCATGAGGTCCTGGTTTCGACTTCTAGGAGCATCAGAATAAATATAAGAGATTTTTCACCCTAAAATTTAATTAACGTTACCTTCGACTGGTGCCCGAGGTCCAGGGCTGGTTGCCTTGCTTTTATGTAATCATCAATCAATTTAACACTGCTTTAACTCGATCTAGTGCCCTATGTACCTTGGATGTGATAAGGGTAAGAAGGAATGTATTTATTTTTAAAAAATCTGAAAATTAAAATGAAATGAATAATGTTTTTTGAACACCCAGTACATAACTGTCATTCGCCTTGCGAGTGTCAGGGTCAATCGATCGCTTCTCCACTGTAAAAAGAAAATACACTACCCTCCTTTAAAATCAAATGTCTCTTAACATACCGAAGTGAGGAATTTCAAAGTTTATAATATACCATGTGATAGGTTTTTTTCTACTTGTATTGAATTTGTATCATAGGAGGACATATAAAAGTTTATAACTTAAAAAATACTATTTTTTACATTTAATCAATGATAAAGAAGAATATGGAAGACTGTGCATTTGGAGAAATGCAGAAATAATAAATATGAAAAATAACTATAATTTGGAGACACTCAAAATGTTGTAAATAAAAAAATACGTTAAATATATTTTTTTTTAATACGGAGATTTTTATCTGTTTTTTTTTTAAATTAAATAATCACTTGACAATTAAAAAAAAACCGTTGTAATATAATTTTTAAAAGCCATGTCTACAATTTCTTAACACCAGATACACAAAAAATATTAAAGAAATCATTGACATTTTTCAAAAGTAAATACAATTTAGAAGCTCGTGTGAATGTTGTTACATTATTTGAAGGTTAAATAAATATACCAGTAATTGTATGTTCGCCCTTGAGTATAAAATTTCAGGTATTTAACTGAATGTTTTTAGAGTCGAAGTAAATTGAAAACCTACTGAAAGATAATATAACGTTTCTTATCATTCCATTCGTCTGTAGTATCTTCTTTCTAGAAACGAATAAAATAAACGAATGAAAATAAAACATCGCGGGTTTTTTTGTATATAAAATTTGTTGACTTAACTAAGTAAAATGTGTTAACAGTAAAATAAAACAATATTTTTTGTCTATTCTACTCTCTAATATAAAACTTGTACATTTTAACAATCACGCAAATACCGTTTGGCATATTTTATAAAGAAAATATATTTTTTTAAATACTCGTATATGTATGTAGATATCTTGTACGACTAAGTTTGCGAAGAAAGTTTCAGAGTGTACGATAAATTATTAGCTTTAAAAATAAATAAAATTAGTACCATTTTGGCCTTACTTTGACTGGAAGAAGAAGGATTGACTGGTCAAACCTCGAAGCATCTGAGCTTTGGTCCAGTACTACAAAAACATTTTTTACGTAGGTATTAGGCTCTCATTATGAGATAAGAAAAATCAGCCGAAACTGAAGTAATCAAATACATATATACGGAGTTGCATACGTTCGCATTTATTGCATATTTATTTACCTTCTATTGGAACGTATTCTTCTCTCACATATTTAAATATCTTTCACTTCATTTCGTCAGGAGTATATTCGTCATGAGTTACAGCTAAACGCACCAACGAGTCCATTCGCCAGGAACTACGCTTGCTTAACTTTGGCAAATGCATGAACATGACGGATTCTCCAGTTCATTGGACACGTTGCGCTTGGCAATGAGGATAGTCTGGAACGACTGGTTATGATCGATAGCCTGAAGGAGAAGAGAGGAAGAAAAAGATCCCCATACGATGGACCGATCAAGTTAAGACAGCAGCAGGCACCTCGGTGGTTGGAGCGCTACGTGCAGCGCAGTCAAGGGATAACTGGAGAAGAGTGATTGTTTCGACAAGGGTCACAACCCTCAGTAATGAGGACTATGACCGAGAAAAAAAAGAATCTTCACTTCATGTTACTGTCAGTATACTGTAATTTCTTTTAAATGTTTATATTTTGTTTTTTAATTATTGTATTTTATATATTGTACACATCATCTAAATGTTAAACCTGCATTATAATAAATATAAATAAATAATAAATTAATAAAACCTCGGTATTTTATGGTATTATTTTTATTAGAAAAATAGCTTATTGTTATTACAAATAAAAGTAAATTTCCGTCAGTGTTCGTTTCTCAGTTCGTCTACCAAAAAAGTAAACCTTCATAAAAAGTAAATTACGTTTTCATTAGCTCATTTTTTTAAACTTTATAACGATCGTAACTTTTTGTTTTTTGCCTTGATTATTTTACCGAGATGATGAATTTTAATATTTGAATATAAATTATGGGTTTCCAGAAAGGTATGAATTATCCGCTATGTATTTTATTTTGTTTTCAAAGTTATTAAGTAACAGGTTTTCTCATTTAAGTCTCATTTTCATTATTTGGTTTTCGGTAAAAACTGACCTTCAATCTACATCCACCGCTAACTAGAACATTTTGGAATAAAACAAAATCTGTAATAAAATATTTCTACTAACGTATACTTTGAACGTTTTTCATTTGATTTTATCACAAACTGGATAAAGTTATATGACATTATGTACCTATATAAAAGTATTTTTTTAACTAAATTTTCAAGAAGAAAGGGATTGACTTCTCTTTCTGGGTAGAAATATTTAAAAAAAAAACACACAAAGGTTTTAATGTCAATTATTTACATTTCAGATGACGCTTTAAACTCGTTTATAAATAAGGGCTTGAATATTACTTCTGTATTTTATTTATTTATATTTCATCATTAAAAAAAATACAAATTAAAATAATGTGCCTTCGCTGAGTTTTCCCGTGTTGAGGGTACATTTTACAATACTTTATTTCGAATTTTAAATTAAAATTGATTTGTCATGAGTTGAAGTACGACATGGTCGAACGGTGCAATCTTTTTGAGATTTATTTACCATATTATCCAAAGCTTTTTTTATACATGATTTATTTTTTAACGACTTTATGGATACTGGAAGCAGGTTGTACATTTTTATTGAATAATAATCAAAATTCTTTGGATCAAAAGCAGTATGTAGTTGGTTTTGATTGATACGTTTTAGATCTTGTAGTTCTATGTACGTTCCCACAAAGGGTGAAAATTGTGATTTTTGAGCTTTGCTGGAAGGTGCTTTCTTGTGTAACGTAATGTGCGTCTCAAATGCACATTTTGATTCATATATACTTGTCTTATACAGTAACGACGTATAATTTCATCAGAATTTGGTACTTTGACACAGAATTTAAAAAAAGTTGCATTTCAATAGGAGACCATAGCAATTTCCACCATAGAAATGATTATTCGGAAACCAGTTATCGTGAAGTAAAGCTTTAAAATGGTATTACACAGAGTGAACAATGAATGATAAGGAGGGTGTTATATTACTAAGCCAAAAAGTTGAAAATGATTTTAATATACAAAATATATGTACGATATATTTTTTAATTATTATAGTTTGAATTTGCCGCTGACAACCCCTATCATTACAAAAGTCTCAGTTCCGTGAAATTCTTGGTATATATCGACGTGCCCTACGTAAAGTGCTCTTACTACATTTTCGTCAATTTTGAGATATTTGGTTTACGTACGTTATCAACTGACCGTAATCTACAAATGGAAACAAACAAAAAAATATTAAATAAATTACGCCTAGTTTTCAGGCGTATAAGACGCTATCTATATCGATTTTTTTAAATGAAATGAACTAAAACACTACTTAATTTTGACAAAACATAAAGTTTTTAAACGATTTATTATATTATTTTACCGTGTTTTGAATGTATAATACTAGTTTAGAATTTCAGATAAAACCAATACTTAATAAAAAAAAATACGTTGAAAAAATCTTCTAAGCTCTCTCCTGTAAAGTATCAGATTTGCAGATAGAGAACTTTACGTAGGGGCCGTCGATATGTACCGGGTCTGTCACCGTAGACATCATTAAGAGCTCAGCCACTCAAACCTCTGAACGGTACAAAATAAAAGTGAGCGGCCATTTTACGAACGTGCTGAAAACAAATGTCTGCCAAACATGCTTCAAATGGCGGGAAAATTTTAACGAATTGACTTTTCGCGCCATTATTTCGAGAGCAGTAAAAAAATTGGGTCTTTACATTTCGAGTGCATCCAAGTCCTTGTTCACAAATCTAGTTAAGCCGTTTTCAAATTATTCACATCTCAACATAGATAAGGAAGAATATAAAAGTCTGCTTACGAGCTGTCATATGCTGGTTTAAGTGGTCACATTATAAGCAATGTTAGTGCGGTTATCTATCATGGTTAGAATAGTGAATGTTGAATACACGTGTGCAAAGTTATCAATTAAACCAGCTTGTGTCAGGTCGTAAGCCCTGAAAATACCCAGACTTCCATATTCTTCTTCATCTGTATTGAGTTGTTATAAATGTTATTTGCGTTTTCAATTGATTTGTTGATTTGAGCGTATAATTCACATAACATTTTGAGTGTGTCCAAATACTTGTTCACAAAATCTGGATTATCTCCAATTACAGGAGTCATTTTCATATTATTTTTGACATCTCATCAAAGATGAAGAAGAATATGGAAGTCTGATAATAATAATGGGTAGAATTGGTGAATGTTACACGTGTGTAAAGTGATCACTTAAACCAGCCTATGACGGTCGTCAGCCCCGTAAATGCCCAGACTTCCATATTCTTCTTCATCTTTGATGAGATGTCAAAAATAATATAATTCACACATTACATAATTTTCGACTAGACAATGTGCTTGATTTACTAAACTGCTTTGATTATAATTTGAATAATATGTGTGAGAATTAAATTCATATGTAATTAGTGTTCACATTGATAACTACATTTTACTTCTGAACCAACTCTAGCTTCGTTTTGCCTTATTGAGTATTTAATTTACTTACTAACCAACCATCACGCCGCTTCTACAGGTGTAGGCAGAGAGAATAAAGCTCTACATCAATCTATCTCTGCAAAAATTCTTAGCCTCTTCCACATTATCGCATCTTTTCATACATACCCAGTGATTATTTAAGCTCCTGACCTGAACACATTCAAGTATTTAAAATATTTTATCTTGTCAAGTTCTTCACTCATGCGATAATAATTTACTAATAATTTACGTAACCAGTAAACGTTGAGTAAGCAGCTCATCGAAACGGTCGAATGTTTCAAGTACTTGAGAGTATACAAAACTGAAAATGGTTGTTTTCAAAAGGAACTGGTATTGCGATTAGGACTCACAGGATCTGCATTCAACAGTATGAAGGCTGTCTAGAGATCGGTGAAGACCAAATGCCTCCTCTACAATGCCTGCATTCCTCCTGTTCTCTTATATGGCTGTGAAACATGGCATCTTGCAAGGGCCCAGAGCAACCGTGTACTAAGCTTTGAGAATAGGTGTCTGCGATTTTTTTAGGTGTGTGGTGGTTTGACTTTGTGAGGAATGAAGAGATAATGCGTAGGACGCAGCAAATCTTGGTCACAACTGTCGTCAAGAAAAGGTGATCCAGTTGGCTTGGCCATGTACCCCGCATGCCTCCCGAGAGCCACCATCAAGCTTGCCTCTTTTAAAAGGCATCAGGTTCACGCCGCCCAGGCTGACACTTCGTCCACAGGGATATGGATCTGACTTGGGAGGATGCAAAACAGCTGACAGCCGACAGAGAAGCCTGAAAACAGTTTGTGGACTTCATATGCTCCACATAGGGAGCGGATATGGTTTAATATGGTTTTTGGTTTGATTGTTGCGCGGTATGATCGATGATCCTGAAATTATCCGGAACATTGGTCTGTATGTTCCCGATAGTTACCTAAGACAGCGTCGACATAGATTGTTTCACATTCCATACACAAGACCAACCTGCCGATGGTTATGCCTGTAGGAAGAGCTACCGCTATGTTGAATCATTGGATATTGATCTGTTCCATGTGTCTGAAGGAGTGGGATTCTTCTACACCTTAAGCAATAGTATTCTTGCTTATTTTCTATTTTTGTTAATGCATACGATTTTAATTTAAGTTTGTAATGTGTATATTATTTATAAATAAATTAATTAAAATTGAAATTGAAAATAATAATTTACAAAGTAAATTATCACAAAATATTTACAATTTGAATTTATGTATGTATTTAATCCGCCTTTAGTTAGTGGGTCACAGATTCCTAGCAATATTTGATGAGTATTTGAAAGTGTTTTCTGATCCAAACTGAATAAAATATTGTATTTCCTTATCAAACCGCTGGAAGGTCACTGTTGAATATTTCAGATTTCACTGAACACGTACTTTAATTCTGAATAAATTTGCTGTCCATCCTTCATTATTCAACAATATACCAAGCTCTGTCATACGAACAATAATTTCAATTTATCAGGCGGTACCGTACAAACAGAAAGTATGTCACAATTTGACATCTCTACACAAATGAAAAAGAATGTGCAACTCTTTATATTTACAGGACTTATGACCTGTGGTTGGCTAGTTAAATGATTACTTTACACACGTATAACATTCACCATTCTATCTATGAGTGACAACCACACTTCTCGTTTTTTTGGAACTCCTACATATGTCATCATAAGTTTCATGACGTTGTATGTGTGAGTTCACTAGAGCCATCTATGGTTGCTTTGAGAAATAATTTATTTAACAGAGACTAGTTATTTTTTTTTAGATATTTTTACGATTTTAACCATATTATTTTACATACTGAGAGGCGCCAGAAAACATGATTAAAATTTTTAACGTAACGTTTAATTTGATCAGATTCACAGCATGATTGACAAACACACTAATATTTTTTTTGGAACTGTAACATATATCTTATTTCAACACATATATCTCATGTCACTTTGTGTGTGAGTTTACTGGAGCTATCTATGGCTAGTTTGAAAAACTTTTATTTAGCGGAGACTATTTTTTTATTATTAGATGTATGCAAGATTCTAACCGGATTATTTTACATTTTGGGATACGCCTGAAAACATGATTTTACATTTTGTTATACAGCTTATAATTTGACTAGATTATTTTATTCACAATATTTTTGATCACTTAGCCTATGACAGGTTGTAAGCCCTGTAAATACGCAGACTTTTATACTCTTCTTTACATAAATAGGTTGAGATGTCAAAAAATTATTTGGTTGATTTATGTTTTATATGCTTCAGTTGGAATTTTCCTCATAGGAGTAATTTTTACATGTTGACATCTCAATATGAAAAAGAAGAATATTTATATTTACAATACGCAAAGTACCCAAAATTGAGTGAAACATGCCACAAACAACTGGTATTCTTTTGTAATGCTGTAAATTAAGACTTTTTATAGTGATTACTAATACTTAATCAATTTGCATTATTGATTTTTGGAGAATTTCCCCATATGATGCGTTATTGATAAACAAATAATTTAAAATTACATTGATAACTACATATATAAATTCTTTAAAATAGTTAATAATAATATATACATTTATGTTTTTATAAATCCTGATAATACTTAAGTCATGTATTGGAGTCAAATATCAATAACCTATTATAATATTACCAACAGTTGTATTTAGCTTTAAAACATTAATTCTCTCACGATTGCCACGTCAATAGATTCTTCCTTACCCAGAATTAACGTGTACGTAATTTAAGTGTACGTACCTACATGCCTCATTGACTATTGTTGTCTCCCGTAAATTATTACCGCACATATTCAAACTAATACTTAAGTACCTCAAATTGTATAGCTATATAAGGACCGTCAGTCCATTTAATCTTTACATTAGTTAAAAATGCCATAACTAGGTGAAACAATTGTCACAATATTTACGTTCATGTGTTTTTTTAACAGTAAAATACAACTTAGGAGACTGAAAAAATCAGTGATTGATATAACAATTAAAACATAAAACAAATGAAACTGTTCATATCTTAAATTTTCATTTTCCTTCCAACCAGTATTTTCCAGTTAAGCTAAGCTTTGGAGGTGTATTGCATGGAAACTTGGCTTTGAAACTCGGTCGCGAATTCGTTTGAACGTTTTGATATATGCATGTTTTCATAACTTCCTTCCAACTCTGTGCTTTCCGAAAAGCCTCGAAAATTTAGTTTTGAAACGATATATTATTTTAGAAAACTCTCTAACCAACTTCTTTCCTTCAATGAAAAATACTTTGTTTATTCTCTTTTCATTCTTCACATTCTACGAAATATAAACTGATAGACAGAATGTAAATACAACTTCCTTTTGTTTTATTTCACTCAATTTATAACAATGAGGGTATTTTTTTATTATTAATGAAAATATTTAAATTAAACCATAATAATTTATATTAATTTATAATTAAAATGAAACTTTGTTTTAAAATCACTATAAATATTTTATTATAACTTAATTACAATGTCTACCGGTTTCGAAGCTAAACGCTTCTTTATCAAGACTGGTATTAATCAATATTGATAAAGAAGCGGTTAGCTTCAAAACCGGTAGACATTAAAGTTATAATAAAATATTTATAGTGATTTGAAAACAAAGTTACATTTTAATTATATAATGGAAAATCACAAAGCTAGTGCCTCAAATATAATTTATATACTTTTTAATTTGTTTTGGATTTTTTGTTAAAAGTCTCATTATTTTGAGTGTGTCCAAATCTTTGTACATAAAATTGGATTTGTCTACGTAGGAGTTTTTAATATTGGCATCTCAACAAAGGCGAAATATTATATGGATATCAAATGGGTATTTATAGGGCTCATGAACTGTCGTACGCTGGATAATTATTCATTTTATACGTGTATTATATTTATTATTCTACCCATGATTGAAAAATTGTATTTGTTCTTTAATTGACATATTTATTGACATGTGAACTAAGGCACAAACAATAATTTCATGTATATATGTGTTTTAGTAATAATAATAATTTTGGATAATTTATGTAGCGCCATTTTTGTAAAATAGTACCTGAAGGGTGCTTATGTGTGTGTGTTATGTGTGTTGTATGTGAAAGTCCTGTGTTATATTTGAGAGAACACAGGACTTTCCTATACAAATATGCAGTAGAACGAGTCTTTAACCAACGGTTCCAGATTTTTCCATATATTTTTGTAACTTTATTATTTGTGTTCCAGTCTTCTTAACCTTTATCCCATGTCCCAAAAAGATAAATAGACATAACTCATCGAGAATATTATTTATATGACATGTATGTAATATGTTTAAAAAAATAAATAAATGATTTATATTTGGAAACAAAAAAACGATTTCTGTAATACGTATCAAAAAAATATTAAATCCTACTTAAAATACGTACACTAACCTAATTGTAATTTAAATAATAAAATACAACATATATTATTTTAAATTCATTTCATTAAAATTGGTCAAAAAAATCAAATTATGGTTTTCAATCCTTGCCTTGTTGTGTGTATAAAGTAGAAATTTGTCTAGCCTCCCACCAGTTTGATGATGTCAGTAACGACAAAACCCGATCACTGGTCAAGCAAAATAAAAAGTGGAAAAAACTTTATAGTTGTTTTTGTATTACTTTCTATGTTCTTCTTCAACTTTGCTGAGATTTTTTTCTATCATTTTGTCAATTACTTTTTATCATTCCTGTTCCATATTGCCCGCTTAACAGTTTCATCCTGTCAGCATCAATGCTTACTGCTAAAGGTACACGCACACAAACAGACATTGACTGACACGGGTTTAGTATAATCCTAATACTTGTTTGAGTGAAGTACCCATATCTTTATATTTATTTATTTATTCACACAAACTCCCAAAGGCCTATTAAAAATTCAAGTTACAAAAAAATGTAGAGTTGTTGTAAGTATAAGTTACAAAAAATATACAATTGTTTTAAGTATACAACATTTTGAGAGTGTCCAAATACTTGTTCACAAAACCTGGATTATCTCCAATTACAGGAGTTATTTTCATATTATTTTTTAACATTTCATCAAAGATGAAGAAGAATATGGAAGTCTGGGCATTTACGGGGCTGACGACCGTCATAGGCTGGTTTAAGTGATCACTTTACACACATGTAACATTCACCAATTCTACCCATTATTGACAACCACACTACTCAAATTCTTGGAAGTTCTATATATATGAACCAATTTAGAAACCTTGTTCTTGAATCACTAGAACTTCACTAGAGACATCTATTGGTGAGATGTAAAGAAACTTTTTACTAAGCAGAAACTCTTATATTAGTATGTGAGGTCTGAATTAAAATTATAATTATTGTGAGGTCAAATTATAAGCTTAATAATAAAAATGAAAATGGTATTTTCTGGCGTTTCTCATATGTGTGATTATAATCCAGGATTTGGACCTCACCAATAGATGTCTCTAGTGAAGTTCTAGTGATTCAAGAACAAGGTTTCTAAATTGGTTTATATTGGTTCATATATATAGAACTTCCAAGAATTTGAGTAGTGTGGTTGTCAATAATGGGTAGAATTGGTGAATGTTACATGTGTGTAAAGTGATCACTTAAACCAGCCTATGACGGTCGTCAGCCCCATAAATGCCCAGACTTCCATATTCTTCTTCATCTTAGATGAAATGTTAAAAAATAATATGTTTTAAGTATCAGTTACAAAAAAAATAGATTTGTTATAAGTATAAGTCAGAAAACAATATTCAGTTGTAATAAGTATAAGACAAGAACATTCCGATACATAAAATAACAAGAAAGTATGATCGTCATTACAAAAATTACATAGGCAGATAGGGAGTTAGAAAAAATGTATTTGGATCATAATTTTAAGCAAACGAAGTTTTTTCGAAGAGTTCTACAGTTTTTTTAACTGTCAAAATAGGGGAATATTAAAAAGGTGGTGAAAGTATTTACTAAGGGAAAATAGAAAATAAAATGTGCAATTATTTTTAGGAAAATAAATGTGATTCTTAGCTAAATGAGAAATATGTGTTTCTTAAATGTTTTTCGCAGTACCTGCACATTTCATAAACTTTATAAAATTAAATACCTGTGTTTATAAACACTTTTTTTTTGGTACGTTTTTTCTTACATGTTAAATCCTGATTTCATCATCAGGGTTTAACATGTACTTAGCGTATGTCAAACCCTGATATGACGACGTTTTTGTCGAAACCGGCTGGAGAAGAAATGTACCAATAAAAAAGTGGTTGAATACAAAGTTGTTTTATTTTTTGAAGATAATTGTGTGCTTTATATTGTTTTCTTTTCTATTTAACCAGACTGAGCCACATCAACGCGTGGCCGGATATAGCTTATCGAGAAATACACAGTGGAAGCTTGTTTTTCTCGCCTCTCATCCATCGCATATTCGCCAATCGATCGCCAAAAAAGACAAACAAAAGTACTTACCGGCTTACAACTTTTCTGTTACATTTAATTCTCTTGTGAGATTAGTCGTGTTACTATAGCAACCATCGGGAAAAAGATGACCATTTCGTGAACCTTTCTACACATTTATTTATACAATTTACCATACACAAACACAAATTATAATATCGCGCCCTCACTACGTTTTCCCATACTAAGAATACATTTACATATAATAAAACCCTTATCCGCACCCAAATAGTGCAAAGGGCACTGTGTCATATAAACGCAGTGTTATCTTGATAGTTTATACATGAAGGAAAGGTGATCAGCCCTCCGCTTCAGGTTTTTCACTGTAATATTTATTCAAAATTACCAGTCCATGGTAATTTTGAATAAATATTACAGTGAAAAAAATCACTAATATTTATTTTACCCCCCTTGGGAATCGAAACCGGGACCTCCAGAACGGTAGCCGAGCATGCTGACCATTACACTACGGAGGCGGACAAAAGAATACATTTTACAATACATATTTATAAAAAAACATTAAAGGATTGACAAGTAATTCAAGGTACAAATAACTTAAAAATCAATACCAAAAAAGTGTCATGATTATTTGAAATACAAAGTTTGAAAACTAATATGATGTACTATGACGACCAGATTTAAAAATCTAGAAGCATTATTTTTGTGAAAACGTGGTTTTTCATGCTGTTATTTCGTGGATTTTCTTAGTGAAATTTCGGTTTTTAAATCCAAATCAGGTATTTAATAAAGAAATAAGGGTAGCCGACTCGATCCCATGATGCTAATAAGGGGCTGGCGTCGTTTGGGACTTCATTACTCTGAAAGTAGTGAGATTGGGTAATTTTCCATCTCTTGAACGCCTGACCTGAAAACTAATTGTGATTATATTCGTTGTTAAAAAATATATACAAAATCTGTTGTAGGTAATAGTTAATTCTATTGAATCTCAAATAATAATATGTAATAATGATAATTTTGGATACAACATTTTGAGTGTGTCCAAATACTTGTTCACAAACCTGCATTATTTCCAATTATGGGAGTTATTTTTTGACATCTCAACATTAATGAGGAAGAATATGGAAGTCTCGGCATTTAATACCGAGATTTTTGAAACATTATTCTTGAATCACTAGAACTTCATTAGAGACATATATTGGTGAGATGAAAATAATAACACGTATGTAAAGTAATCGCTTAAACCAGCCTATGGAATTGATATTCAGCGACTTTTATATGCCACTACTAATTAGTAATAAATACTTCTTTTTCGTTTGTTGCAACCTTTGTGATGATTGATTTGCTTCTTTCACGGTCAGTCTCCACCTGTTCCTATCCTCCGCTCGTCTCTTCGGCTCGGCGTATCCGCTACATCGTATGTCGGAGATAATTTAATCCATGTATGTTAAGTGGGTCGTCCTCTGTAGTTTGTGCCTTCGCACATGCCTTCAGAAATCGTAAGAAGCAGGCCTGGGTGTCTTATATTATGGCCTATCCATTTGGCTCGCTATTACTTTATGGTTACTTTATTTAGTAAGCAACTAAACTCACCAGCCCTGCTTGATACCTTCTTGTTGCTTACATGTTCCGACCAATGATTCCTTAACATGCGCCTGTAGCACCATGTATGTCCGCCTCCGTGGTGTAATGGTTAGCGTGTTTAGCTACCGTGCTATACAGTGAGGTCCCGGGTTCGATTCCCAGGGGGGTTAAAAATAAATATGAATGATTTTACATTCTAGTATTTATTTAATATTACCCTGGACTGGTCCCTGAAGCGCAGGAGTGATCACCTTGCCTTCATGTAAATAACAATCAAGAAAAACTGCGTCAATATGATGCAGTGCCCTATGCACCATTGGGTGCGGATAAAGGTTAAAAGTAGAAGAAGTAGCACCATATCTCAAACGCTTCCAGGCGCCCCCATTCTGCCTGCCATAAAACGAAAACAAAACTTTTAAAAGCTGCTTCTAGATTATTATTTTTCAACAAAGCGATCAATCCTTATTTTTCAATAATCAATGAATTAAATATTTATTTGCGTTCTAGAAAACGTACAAATTTATGAATAATTTATAAGTAAGGTTCAGGTATAGTTCGGTTTCCCGTCAAATTTTCTAGTTGTTGTAAGTTTTTAAGCTACAAAAAATGCCGGCAATCTCTCGTCGCTGAAACTCTAGGGAAATTAATAGTTGAATCGCTTATGAAATATTTAAAATCGAATCTACAAGACGCCTTTGTTGGGAAACTTGAGGAAAATGTTATTGTATACACGTTTTCTTAAAGGAAATTATTTAGAATATCAAAATTAACATTTTATTACCTTAAATATGAATATTCAAAACTTCTTTCACTGCTTTCAATAAAGTTATTACAATTTTCAGCAATATTAATAAATCTCTCTGATTTATGGTTAATTTTACCAGCCGTTGACATAAAAAGACTTTTGTATAGTTATATTACAATTTTTTTGAGAAAAAATCTTTTAACTTTTCATTGTTTTTTCTTGTTGATTATGTAGTTTATTAAAGATGATCATTACTGTAGTCAATTCAATTCAAATTGTATTACATCAAAAAAAGATAATAAATATATATATATATATATATATATATATATATATATATATATATATATATATATATATATATATATATATATATATATATATATATATATATATATATATATATATATATATATATATATATATATATATATATATATATATATATATATATATATATATATATATATAACGTGGTAATATTTTTCTTTTGTAAATTGGGTATAAATAATATGTAAAGTGGGTGTATAATAATAAAATAAACAATGTGTTGCTTTGTAATTAAAGAAACGACAATAAAAGTTTATTCTTAATTAATCTTTATAATAATTTTTATATCTATCTATCTATCTATCTGATTCTGACAGTTAATAATATTATCGGAAGTCTTTTGTTTTATTCTGAGCGACGCATGCGGCATCTGGTGGTAGAACTGTTTTATGTAGGTACTTTTTGTAAGTACTTAATAAAATGTATAGGTAGGTACCTAGTTATTTTATTACATATATATGTATATATATATATATATATATATATATATATATATATATATATATATATATATATATATATATATATATATATATATATATATATATATATATATCGGATTATTTTTATACTTTATAACTCCCAAAACTAAGATTTTGTTTGTCGATGGTACGGCAGGGATAAAGAAGGATTATCTCATATGAAAAATAACTCCTATAATTAGTTAAAATCCAGATTTGTGAGCAAGTATTTGGACACAATCAAAATGCTCTAAAGAAGGATTATATAAAAAATACATATCCAGACCAAATTATAGCAACACACTATTTTTAATTTAATTGACAATGCTTATTTCAGCCTTGCATTTTTTCTTATTTCACCATTTGAATATCCATTAACATCTTCCCCTTCTTGTATTTTCAACTTTATTCACCCCATTTATTTGTTTCGCTGTTCTTTTCTCACTCAATTCGGCAATTAACACAAACTATCTCAATACACTGTTCTTGATCTATCGATTCTTTCGTTGTTGCATTGCATTTTTTCCGTATTTTATTTTATCATACTTATTTTTTCTGCACATTTATCTCAGAGATGTTTTCATTTTAAATTAAGTTTTACTTAAAAATGACTACTTTTGTGGTATTAACAAAGTAAAACTTTAATTCAAATGGATGGATTACACCAAAAATGGACTGCCGAATCAATTAATGAAAATATTGTATTCTGTCATCCTCTACCCTCCTATAAAAGTCTCATATTTTCTTTTTTCACTAAGCTTATTCAGATTTTTAAAAAGAAAAACTTCGTTGTGGTACGTTAAATAGAAAATCTCATAAAACAAAGAGGTTTAACCCCTTTTTCAAAGCATTATGTTTCATAAAGGTCAGCTCCCTTCAATTCCGTGTGATCTTTCATGATATTTCAAAAAGCATCATCCGCCATTTAATTTGAGTCTCACGGGTTGATTAGCAATTCTTATTCGAGCATAAAATATGACACCTTCATATTCGTAGGGGATGCTTGCTCCCCTAACTTGACCTAGGGGAGAAATATATTGTAAACGTGTTTATGCAATATTGACATAAAATTAGTAGTATCTCAAAAGAGATCGAGAAAGCTTTTGAGACGTAAATATGGAAGTCAGATCTTACAACCTCCCAACGGATGGTTTTAGTGATCATTCTCAAACATTCACCATTCTGTTCGTGATTAAGCATCCATAGTTTTCATTCCACAATTTTATTATAATCGGTGGATAAATTATACAATTTAGATAAGAATATAAAAGCGATATAAAAAAGGATAACAGGGCGATTTCATGTCATGGCGTTAGCTGTTTCAAATGATAACTTTATACACTGTGTAACATTTACTATTCTATACATTATTGTTAACCACATTACTCAAATTTTGGAAAGTTATATGCTGCGATTAAAAATATGAATCCCAATCATATTGTCGAATTTCGTATGTGATATTCCAATCTATAATCATTAGTTCATGTAAGTTCTCGGGTCCACCAAAAACGAATGTGATTATTTATTTTTTATAGTTGCGTGTTAAAATTGCTTTGATAGCGACGTGTGGCATTGTTTGCATGTTGGTGTAGTGATTGTCCTGACGAAAAGACGGGTACGTCTTGAAACCGGTAAACTAAAACCTTACTGAATAGTTGTATGCTAACATTTCTAACATTATTGTAAAAAAAAAGTTAAAAAAGTAAATATTAAATGAGAAAAAATCAATAATAAAATTAAACTCACTTCAAAGAGTTAAAACTTTATTAATTAATTGATTTGACAACCACTCTTAGGTAAAATCTTTTAATTTAAATTTTATCCGGAAATAACACAATTTCTTAAAACGTATAATGACACGTGTCTCGGTACATCCAGCATCATTATACAATGTTTGATAGTGATACAAAACATATCGAAATCATGTCATTTTTTTTTTTAAATTTGTAAAATTACGTTTGAACTTTAATATTTTTTTCCGGCATCAATATACTCACTCGTACGTTGTAATTGTTATCCAGATAAACATATTCACGTCAGTTGGTTTACTAAGGTTATATACGAAGCAGATCGCGTATTCAACATGTGGTAAATAAGTAAATAATGTGTACTTAATGTACCTACTACGCGTAGTAACTAAGCGAATTGGATTGTAGCGATGGTAGACCTTCGACCTTGACCCATATTTCGTACTTGGCCTGAAAGCTTAACAGGTAGACAAGCCCGTTTCACACGGTCGTAAGAAAATCATTATTTCTAAGATAGTTTTCCATTTCGGAAAATGAAAAAAAAATATGTGTACAAACAAACATTAGTGTTTTTTTACCAGTATGCATTTCAGTTTTGTCCGCCTCCGTAGTGTAATAGTCAGCATGCTCGGATACCATTCTGGTGGTCCTGGGTTCATTTCCTAGGGGGGTCAAATAAATATAAGAGATTTTTTCACTCTAATGTTTATTCAATTTTACCCTAGACTGGTACCCAATGCGGAAGACTGATCTCCTTTCCTTCAAGGTACCGATCAAGATAACACTGCATTTATATGATGCAGTGCCCTATGCACCATTGGGGTGCAGATAAGGGTTTTGAATGAAAAAATGAAATGTATTTCAGTTTAGTATTAACTAGATCATCAAATGAGATTTAGAGGTTGGCAGTCCAAATTTTAAGACTAAAGTGTACTATGTTTTATGGAATACGGATAATGTAAACAAGGAGCTCAAATTAAAAGACAAATTTGCAAATGTTCATGAAAAAGGGACTAACGGATAAATAGAAATTACTGTATGAGAGAAAAACGAGAATACCAAAATAAAGATACTTCAAGTTTCATATATTTATATGTTATTCGTAAAAGGTAAGGTGGAATTATACCCTTTTATCTTAAACGAATTAAATTATTTCCTCGTTTATTTCATCTTCTTCTTATTCTTCTTTGGATGAAGATGTAGTGAGGTGGGGAAAGCAACGAATGAGACACTGGTATGCTCATGTGAGGAGAATGGAACCATCCAGACTGCCCCACATTGCACTGCACGGCAAACCCCATGGTAGTTGACTTCCGAGCAGACCACCAAAGAGATGGATCGACAACTGGAAATCAACATCGCAGGAGACTAATCCCTTGTAAAAAGAGACCATAAGGCCTACAACCGTTTAACCTCGGCTCGTAACGCATGTCTGTATTGAAAACTATAGTGCATGTTGGTCTTCGGGTCGACCCATCGCATGTGTTAGACATTTTGCGTAGTTTTGAGTGTGTAAATGGTGCTATGGTGGTGAAAGGTAGTATTGTTTGCATGCTGTGTTAGTGATTGTCCTGACGAAGAGACGGGTACGTCTCGAAACCGGTAGACGTGAAAATCTCGGTGAGTGGTTATATACTAATTTTATTAATATTTTTGTAAAAAAGTAAATAAGTAAAAATGACTAACCACAAAGTAAATGCTTTAAATATATGTAAATAATATTGAGAATAAGAAGTATGTGTTTATATTTCAGTTTAATTTTCTCGTCTTTTCTTGTGTAACAGGCTTTAGTACAGAGCGATAATGTTTCCCTCTCTGTTTCGCGTGCGAATCAATACGGTAATAAAAAAGTTTCTTCAAGCCAACACAACACGCTTCTCCTTCACTGAGTTAACTCCGTAAACTTAAAGGCACCTGCTTCTCTTAAATGAAAACATTTTACAAACAGAGATCAATTTTCCAGTAGACTTATTCCTTTCGTTAAATTTTCTCAATCATTATTCCTGAAAAAAAAACTAATCATTTCATTAACTTTAAAAAAAAAATTAAATAAAAAATTATATTTATTGTTTCGGCATTAACTTTGTGGTAAGACATGTTACAATGATTAAAGAAAACACTTGTTTTATACCACTTGAGTTTTATTAAAGACTACATGTTTCAGTTAAACTTCCATCATTCAGGTCTGTATGGTAACTAAAATATAAAATTTTTCTATAAATAAGATATTTGTTCTGAAACATGTAGTCTTTAATAAACCTGAAGTGGTATAAAACAAGTGTTTTCTCTAATCATTGTAAAAAATATTTCAATAAATTTTCTTAAAAAACTCTATCGACATTTATAATACAATCTCTCGATAGTAAATTATCATATATCCAATTACATTGTAAATATTTTAGTTATGGGTGATTGAAATTCACAACAATAAAAAAAAACAATGTTACGAATCACAACATTTGTAGTGTGTCCAAATACTTGTTCACAAATCTGGATTATCTCCAATTATAGGAGTTATTTTTCATATTATTTATCCATATTATTATACGAAAAATAGCTCCTATAATTGGAAATAATCCAAATTTGTGAACAAGTATTTGGACACACTCATAATGTTGTAAATAAATGAACTGGTCAAATTATAAGCTATATATAGTTAACTAAATTATAATTTATATTTTATATTAAAATACACTAAATTATAATTGATATTTTCCGGCGTTTCTCATGTATATAATTATAATCCAGGATTCGGACCTCAAATACTAATATAAGAGTTTCTGTTTAGTAAAAAGCTTATTTATAATATATATATATATATATATATATATATATATATATATATATATATATATATATATATATATATATATATATATAAATTTATATTTATATATATATATATAAATATATATATATATATATATATATATATATATATATATATATATATATATATATATATATATATATATATATATATATATATATATATATATATATATATATATATATATATATATATATATACACATATATAGAACCTCTAAGAATTTGAGTAGTGTGGTTGTCAACAACGGGTTGAATTGATGAATATTACACGTGTGTAAAGTGATCACTCGAACCAGCCTATGACGGTCGTCAGACCCGTAAATGCCCACACTTCCATATTCTTATTCATCTTTGATAAGATGTCAAAAAATAATATGTGACGACTTATTCCAAATAAGACTTTACTTTATTCGGTTTTTAGATCCGATCATATAAAATTGATCATGCCAATCAGTGTAGATTTGAGTTTAGCATTGCATATTTTCAAATTTTAATATATTTTATGTAAAACTATTTCAATTAAGTAATATTAATAGAGGGAACTATTTTATTTATATTAATATATAAAGTAACTAGCGGACATTGGTAAAATATATTTTGTAGGTTATAGTTAAATTTTTTTCTACAAAATTTGCAAGAACTCATAAAGCCATACTATGAAATATGAAATAAATAATTGTATGTTTCCGAATGAATAGGTATTAATAGGTAAAAGGGATTCTTGCATATATACTACTACTGCTACTACTACCATCACGCCGTGTCTCTGCAGGGGTAGGCAGAGAGGATGGAACGTCACACACTTCTGTCCTGACATACACTCCTCGTCTCCTTCACATCCATACATCTAGTCATACGTGCTCTCCGATTACGCTGACTCTTGACACCGCCATATTTTAGATTCTGATTGATATATACATACACATATACAAGATCTAAAAATACAATAATTACAATAAAATAATAATATGTATGTTTAGTAATGGGCAGAATTGAGAACGTTTCACAACTATGTATGTATATATAAAGTGCTAGTGCAGATGTATCTAACTTAAAAAATTCAGATACCAGGTTGTAAGTCCTGAAATGCTCTGATCTTCTCTCAAATAAACGATAGATATTTCATTTCAACTTAATACACCTATAAAAAAAATATTCTTCTCATTGGTATGACTTATATACAAACGTTTTTATTATAGGCACTTTTTATGATAGAATAAAATATCGCAACTTTCATTTTATTTTCCAAACAACATTCGTTTTTTCACTGAAATATAAACGTTGCCTTGCGTATCATGCATGCTTTGTCTTTTAATTGAAACTCGATTTTATTTTCTCTAACTACCAAGAAATGACAGCGTTTCTCCCTCTAAACCAGTGATTCCCAAAGTGGTCTATATCGACCCCCAGGGATCTACGACGACTTGGAAGGGGTATATGTCAGCGAAAAAAAATTGGGGGTCCATGGAAAAGAAATGGAGGTCAACGATATCAGGTTTATTCCTAAGACTAAAAGTATTTATTTTTCGCTTATTTATTTAATTTAACAGAGAGTAATTTTAATTTTAATTAACCTAAGATGTGTGTATTTTTTTTAAATTTTCATTACACTTTATAAATTATCATACATGTTATAAATTTCAATCTTTCAATGTGCACTTCATACATCGAGAAGATACTGAATTAGCTGAAAAGCAATATCAGGTAAGGAGGGATCTACCAAAAATCGAAAAACATGGCAAGGGGTCTACGAGACAAAAAAAGTTTGGGAACCTCTGCTCTAAACTATCAACATGCTATAAAGAAAACTGTTTCGCTATCATTGACACGCATACAAAAAATAAATTATTTACGATGATTGATTTCATTAAATTGTAAAATGATAAACGTTCCTCGTTTTACATGAGTTAAAAAATATTAAGGTAATTTAAACTAATTAATAATTAATAAGGATTGTCGGAAACTTAACGTAACTTCACGTTATATACATATGTTGGTTTACGTATAAATTATAAGTAATCGAAATACGCAAATTTTAATAATTCAATGTTCATTTCGAAGGAATAAGATTACCTTTGAAAATAATTAGTAAATTCATACATCGCCACAAAAAACGCGCTTAGAGTGTCAGAAATGAAGACTCTGAGAAACATAACAGGCAAGAATCTTCGAGATAGATTGAGAAATGCCAAGATTAGGGAAATATGCGAGATCGAAGATGTCGTTAGGTGGGGAAGGCAACGAAGAAGACAATGGTATGCGCATGTGAGGAGAATGGAACCACCCAGACTCCCCCACATCGCACTGTACGGCCAACCCCATGGTAGACGACTCCCGGACAGACCACCAAAGAGATGGGCCGATAGCTGGGAATCGACGTCGCCCTAGGCTAATCCCTCTTAAAAACAGGCCGCAAGGCCTATAATAATAATAAGAAGAAGAAGATACATCGCTAAAGATATTTGCATATTTCATACAACCATCAATACATGGAATAATATGAAATATTCACATTGTTTTAAGAACAAGAAAAAAAAGAAGAAGAAGTGTCCATTTTTTTTTCATAAATTTTGGATTTAGTTCCACTAAACTGTTATTTATATCTTATTGTTGTTTCAATAAAGACGACTATGAATATGGAATTCTCGACATTTACAAGGCTTACGACCTAGGCTTAAATGTTCAACTTAAACCAGCCTAAGTCTATAAAAAGTCGTAAGTTCTAAAAATTCATAGATTTGTTTATTTCTTTTGTATATTAAAATCGTTTTTAACTTTGTAAATTGGTAATATAATATTATCTTTATCATTCACAGTTCATTTTGTAGTTTTTAAATATCATTCAAACTCTGCTTCATGATTACATTATATAAGTACATGCCAGTTTCCAGGGGCGTGCATTCCATATAAGCAGAAAAACAGTGCTTACCCGCGTGACATAAAAAAACGCAAACAGTACCGATCCTACATTACAAAGCAGTACCAGCTTACCTTACTACCTATCTCTACTACCAACCCTAGTAACTAGTACCTAGCGAACCTTACTATCTACCTCTACTCCCGACCCTTATTGATTATCTGTGCACGCCACTGCCAGTTTCGGAACAATTATTTCATCATCAGATCAACAGAGTGTAGTTGTTAGAGATTTAAAGGTAGAAAAATGAATGTTTCACTTGTATAGAGTGCCTTATACCAGCCCATGACAAGTCGTAAGCCCTGTAAATACCCGAACATCGAAATCCTTCGTCATCTTTGTTGAAATGTTAACATGTAAATCAAGAAGTTGGTCATTTTATTCATTGATTGCATTTACAATTGCATTTACTTTGTGGTAAGACATGTTGAAATTATTAATGAAAACACTTGGTTTTAATTATTAATAAATTAAAAACAAGTGATAATTATCAAAAATTGAATAATAATAATATTCGCTCATGTTTTTCTCATTTACTTTTTTTAAATATGCTTTTTATGCCTATTTATTATACCTGCATATTGTTTTAATATTTTGTCATATATTAGTTTTGATTATTTAAAAAAAAAACTTTTTTGTAACTTTATTATTTGTGTTCCAGTCTTGTTAACCTTAATCCCATGTCCCAAAATGAGAAATAGAAATTACTCATCGGGAATATTATATACATGACTTATGTATATAATGTGTTTAAAAAAATTGTGTCTTAGTTTACATTTAGACCTGAAGATGGAAGCTTAGCTTCCGAAACATGTTGTCATATATTAACTCAAGTGGTAAAAAGACAAATATTTTCAAGTTAGTCATATTAAATATTCGCAATTTTACAAATCATTTCTATTGCCACGTAATAAAACATCATTAATTCGCGTAATAATGCATCGGCGCTGTCAGAAAAGCTCTCAGAGATGAAAAGTTTATGGAAGAACATCTGGTATAGTTCTCACGAAATTTGATTAGCATTTCGAGTACACAGCAAAGATACTTTATCTTTCTTTTGTTGTGGAAATAAGTATAATAAAATACCCAACATCGTACACTGAAACTTTGGAAGACCTTGGAGTAACGTAGAATTTGCGATACCTACTAAGCATCATATTATTATCTACTTACTAGTCTCTGAAATAATAACGCATAAAATAGAATATATCTACATTTTGACATCATATTGGGACCAATATTTATTTACTTTGGTTACCGAAATCCTATATCGGCTTTCGGTACTCTTGCGAAAAATACCGTATCCTTCGGACGTACCATGATTTATAAAAATTTCAGAGAAATTTTGAACAGTATGTTAGGAATTCGTTCAGGGTTGTGCAAAACACAAATGGACACCCCAAAAAAAGTGTTTTGTGCGTTTCAAAAGAACATACGATTACTTAAAAATAATATTTTAAGAAACCCTCTTTGTGAAAGATATGTTTTTATTATAAGTGTATCTACTGATTGTTTTTATACGAAAGAAGATGGGATATTCAGAATTCCAGGGCTTATAACCTGGCATTTACTAGCTTTAGTACCTTGGCGAAGTTGGCTACGCTAGACTGTAAAACTTTTTTAAATTCTTCTGGGTGGTAGTGATGTATTTTTCGCATTTACCAATTCTATCCTTACTATCCAACATGTAGCATCCTTCATACATACAAGCCTGTTAGGCTTTGCAGGTAATTTCTAAAAAAAGGGATCGCTTTGTAAACTTGTGTTTTACTCACTATTCTGCCCACTAATGAACATTCATATATTATATCATTGATTTTATTAATTTTTAAAGAAGTTATAAAATTATTTTAGTATATTAGTTATTATTTTAATTGGTACAGAATTTTGACAGATAGCGCTGCCATAAGTGGGAACATATGACGAACATAGCCTTCTCCAATTCCTTTAATAAATACCCAAAAAAGTCCTCCTTCTTTGTTGAGATACTAATACTAATGGTAATAATAAAGCTCTTTAAAAGAGGGTTAAAATCAATTTTTAGTATAGGAGGATTTAAATATAGTATACAAAGATATTACGCCTAGAAATTTTAACACAGTGCTTAGTTATTTATTTATTTTGTATACAAAGTAGCATATTCACTTTCAAATAAAATTAAAATTCTAGCTTTCAGTTGCGAGTATATACACATCACAATTGTTCCAGGGTGAAAAATATATGGAGAGGCTTTGTTGTTTGTGACCATGAGAATAACTTCATGGTAAGGCTGGAGGCGCAAGGGGCTGTATTCTGACAGCTTTCGTTACTCAAATTTGTTTTATTTAATTTGAATATTTTTTTGAAATTCCCTCTAAAATTTGACTTGTTTTACTATAATCATATTATTAAGTGTTTTTTAATATGGAAATCCAACTCGCAATACTCATGTTTAAAGATGAAGTGTACATATATCCGTATTATTGATATTTTAACAGGGGAGAAGAAGTGTGTATATTGGATAACTAATATCGTTCACTCCTTTTAACAGCGTCATATATCAAAAATCGTCAATTTTCAGTCGTGCATGTTTTCGGAATGTCCAAAAATGTACTTTATACCAGCAAAAGCGGCATATTTTTAATTTGATATTTACCCGCTATATGGTATAAAGTGTTGTTTTAGCGTTTTGAAGAAAATGTGTTCTGTTAATTATTTTTTTAAAAATACTAAATATTTTTCAAACGGAGAAAAAACAAAAAACCTAAAAAGATATGTTGCACAGTAAAAAGTTCAAAAAGTGGCTTGATATTTATTTTTAATACATTATATTATATTTTTAAAAATTTGAAACGATCTCCTGAAAAATCTTTTTTTTTTATATTTGACGTTGTTGAAAGGAGTGAGCGATATGTAATAAATGAAAACAGGAAACCATAAGAAATAACTTAATTATTAACATATTCTCATAGTTGACGAAGAATATGGATGCACAGGCATTTACTGAGCTTACAACCTATCATTGGCTGGTTTAAGCGATCATTTATATACAGTGTAACACTCACCATTCACCGTACTCAAATTTCGAAAGTCGTATTTATGATAAATATTTTTAATTCGTCAAACAAAATCTTAAACGATATTAATAATTTCTTAGAGGAGCAAAGCAAGAGTTTGTTGACTAAAATTCGGATATATAATTTGATATAAAAATTTAAGGATTCTTTAATAAATAAAAATAAAAAAATGACCCCAAAACACGGGCTTGGCCAGGTAAATACACTAGTATAGTAATTAATAAATGATTCGTATTCTGTGTTATCCTAGAAGATAGATAAATAATTATAAAGAAACCAGAAAACAACGTTATCGGAATAAGACCATAAAAATGTCACGTGGCAAAGAGAGATGGGTGAAATGGAGGGCGTATCAAGGCTCTACGACGCAATGAAGTCATGCTCTATTTAAATACAGGGTTAGTAAAAACAAAAGTTCACTTTTTCTACAACAAAAAAATCGTCAAGATTAATTCCAAATATTAACACTAAAAAGCATCCAAATTCTGTTCACAAAATCTAGATTTAAAATTACTTACTATCTAAATAATTACCCACGCCGCCATCACGCCGCTTCGCCGCAGGGGAAGGCAGAGAGAATATAATGGCACATCACTATGTCTTTGAAAACAATCCTTACCTTTCAACATTGATATCGCCTTACATATCGCTCACTCCTTTCAACAACGTCATATATTAAAAAACTTGATTTTTCAGGAGATCGTTTTTAAAGCCACTTATTGAACTTTTTACTGTGCAACAGATGTTTTTAGGTAAACCCTGAATGTTTTTTCTCCATTTGAAAAATATTTTGTAAATTTAATTAAACAATACTTTTTCTTCAAAATGCAAAAACAACACTTTCTGTCCTGTAGCGCATAAATATTAATTTAAAATTATGCCGCTTTTGCTGGAATATAGTACATTTTCTGGGCATTCCGAAAATATGCACAACTAAAAATTGACGATTATTGATATATGACGTTGTTGAAATGAGTGAGCGATCTGCTATGTTTTGTATTTTATGGAGAAAAAATTTTCTAGGTAACCTGTAGTTGTGAATATATGTTACCCATATTCACACATGGTGAGAACGTGATAATATAATATGTACTTCATATCGCTCCAGAGGTCGCGTGTTTTTATCATTTTGATTTCTCAAATCACTAATGAGATTACTATCTTTGTCACATTTTCACGTAGGGAAGCTCAATAGTTAGAACTTTTCTTGTTATGCTTAAAAACGTTAAATTATGTATTCAAAATTAAAACAAAATGGTTAAGTTGGGTTAAATTTTTGAGGTAGCGCTTTGTGAATTTTTTAAAAACTAAATAACAATATTTAATCAACTAATTATATTTGCCATTATTTACGAATCTTTTATGATAATATTTTTATTAAATGTTTGTTTATGCTAGCTATGCATGGTCGTGCGTTTTTGTGGCTTTTAAGATCTGGTTAAATGGGAAGTAAATAAAATATAAAGAACAAAATTTTTATATGTTACATTTCATAATACATGTGAGGGAATGAAAATATTGAAAATCTTTGAGATGACAGTGCAATGGAGATCATTAAAAATACTGAAAATCTATACCTGTCAAGAAGCACGCTGTCCGTCATAAGAAATGTTTAGTATTGCGTATGTTGCTATTAGTTTTAACAGATGGTACCGCCATTGCTGTAAAAAATGATTTTACCCGTCGCTTTTATTGGAAAGACTAACGACGAACTTTGTGCCAAAATTTCAAACCAAGTTGCACATACACAAAATATTTTGTACTAATTTTTATGTTTCTGTGGTTAACTATGATTGGTTTGTGTTATGTATATATTTCAATATTTTGTTTTACATATGTTGCTGTTGTTAACTCTAATAAAAAATAATAAAAAATCGTTGTAAAACAAATGTAGATTTTAGATTTAATATAGGTATATATAGGTAACAAAAGAGGCGTTGGAAGACCTTAAAAAAGATGGTCTAACGACGCAGCAGTGTGGGGTAAAAACTGACTGCAAACAGCAACTGACCGAAAAAAATGGAAGGATATATAGAAGAGGCCCATGTCCATCAGTGGAGGATAGAAGGCAAAAGAAGAAGAAGAAGAAGAAGGAGAAGAGATGTACGTTTATTTATTTAGCAATTATAAAAAAAAAACAAACTTGAAAGCACAGAAATAAATATAGATGTAAACTAATATTTTGTAATTAATTGTTTTAGCAGATTTAAGTGGCTGTCTGCTTGCAGTCGGAATTCCAAATTTCGCAATCCAAATTGCATAAACTGTATTTAGTATCTAATGTTTTTGGTATTCAAAACATCCGCAAAATAATTATCGTAACATGTGTTTGCCAGCGTAACATGTGTTTGTAATATTATCATACCATGATAACGTTACCCATTTTCTCATCATTACAGGGGAGAAAAGGTAAACATTAGTTGGCACAACACGCTACAGGGGTTACAAAGGACGTGCAAATAAGGGGTTGAACAACCCTCAACCTCATTTTTCTAACCGAGCTTAACTATACACCGCCAGTTACGCTGCTTAATTTCTCGACCCTAATCCACGTCGAAAGCTCACTACGTGTAAACCTTGTACATTCTGGATTCTCGTTTAACTAAAAACCATCAAAGGAGCAAAATTCTTTGATCTGAATAATCTTTATGTTACATTTAACTATTTGTTTAACAAAATTGTCACATAAAATACGAAATGAGACCTTCAACTCGGTTATGGTCAAGGCTGTTCAGTTAAATAACAAACCTTTTCACGTACGTAATATATAAAACGTATATAAACGCGTCAAGGGGATGTATTCTGCAATACTCAACGTGTCTGTGAAAAAACGTATTGTGTAATCAAATATTTACATAATAAAATGTACTCGGTAAAACGGCGGAGGTTTTTTAATGGGTTTTCATTTTCACGGAAAATAAAAACGAATTTAATATATATTTTTTTCAAATATAATATTACGATGTTTGTAAAACGCTAGGATTTTTGTTGTTGTTGCTTTTGTGACTAAATGTGGCAAAAAATTCACTTATTAAACAATAAATTAATATAAAATATATATTCTTCTTTATATTTATGTCCGTATAATATTGATTTATTAGTAATTAACGGTACAAAAATACCGTTACTCAATATTAATAATTGCTGAAAACCGACAACAGTGATAATAAAAAGTAATAATAATGATTTTAACAATAATAATAATAAAATAATATATTTATATATATATATAAAATTATTTATCGTTAAATAATACTGGTCGACAGAAATTTTTGTTTATGTACTTTGCTTCGATAAAGTCGATATAACCACAAAAGATGTTCACTCATGTCAGATTTCATTTTTTTATGTTACATATTTTTTTTAAATAATGCATTATATTTCACAGCGAGGACTAATTGATAAAATTTGACGTTTTGTCTGTTAAAATAATTTGTGTTTGTTGAAAACTATGACGTTTTTTATCTTTTTGTAATATTTATCATCTCATATTCTTTTACGAATTAATGTATGTATCTATTTCATCTTAAACATAATTACAAATGAATAAAAAAAATAAAATAAAAATGCAATCTCATGTTTTTACTGAAGATGAATGACCAGACGCATTATAAAATGCTTTTATATTGCCAAACACATTCTAAAATGCATTTATATTCAAAACATATTCTAAAATGCTTGATTGTTATTGTAAATTTATAAATATTTTTTGCTTTCTCATGTTTCGACTTAAAATATGTACATGACCAAATATTTTAATATTTGTAATATTTAAAGTATGTATAAAGTACATACTTATATGTTACATGTAAAAAGGTTGTAAATGAATTAACTGGTCAAATTATGCTCTAAAATAAATGGAAAATCACGTTTCAAGCGTTTCTCAAGTATGTGAATATAACCCAGGATTCGGACGTCACATACAAATGGAAAGAGTCTTTCCTTGATAATACTGTGCATACTGTGCTACAAGTTTGATCAATATATCTAGAAGATTAAAAAGGAGAGAAGTGTGGTTGTCAATCATGGGTTGAATTGGTAAATGTTTTTTAATTACTTTATTTTTTTAAGGAATAACCCGCAAAGCGTCTAGTTTAGATGCTTGTCAGCAGGTAGGATATTAAGGATAGGGAAGGTCAATGTGAAAAATACATCACAAACATCCAGAACAATTGAAAATAAATCTTTCTTGAATTTATTTTGCAATTGGCGGGAATCGAACCCGCGACGCCAGTTTCGCAGTCGAGCGTCTACCCAACTACGCCACGGCGCCTGTCAAACACGAGTCACACGAGTAAGTGATCACTTACCCAAGCTTATGATGGTCGTAACCCCTGTTAATGCCCAGACCTCAATATTCTTCTTCATCTATGTTGAAATGCCAAAAATACTGTAAAAAAAAACATTCTAACATGCTTGAAATCCAGATAACCACCTCTATATCCCACACACTGCTTCATCTCGCAACGTGCTCTGCCGTACATCAGGTGTTCTTGGATTCTTCCACTCTATTCTCTCCCCCTTGCTCTCGAGCTCCCTGCTCCCACCCCTAACACCGCCAACCCCCCGCGACCCGGACGGCCTTCGTACCGTAATGAAGTTATAAACTTACGGCAAACGTCGCTACGAAGAACTGAGGCATGGAGTAGATGGTCACATAAACTCGAGTAGGGTGGCAACACCGAGCATGGCCAATTAAAAAGCCATCTACATGTGCATTAACCGTTTATTACATGAAATATGATTCTTGTTCGCCATGCTTCCCGATATTCACACATTGTGGTCGTACAATGCAATTATACAATATATCATGTCATATCTTTATATTTTTTATTTATTTATTTATTAATTTATTTTATTTTCATAATACATAGATACATTCAATATACATATTCATTTCATATATACATTTATTATACGTATTACGGCTCTTTAGGCATGGCCTGTGTTGAGCTGAATACTAACATGGTAATACAAATTTTTTTTTAATGATTAGATTATAAACATAACATACAGGAGATACAAAAATAATTTATAGTTTAAGGTTTTTCAATGTGATAATTACACCTGTACTTTAATTAATTCACTTTTTACCTTGTCCCTTCCAATGTTAAGCAACCATCGACGGACACTGTTCTTAAAGACCTAATTTATTTATTTATTTATTGATTAGGCATTTAACTTGTAGAACTCCATTTTAATTTTTGTTTTAATTTAAAATCAAACACTGATTTTTTGAGTCTACTAATTTGTATTTTATTAATAAAAACACATAAAAAATTAATATTGTGACAATTGTTTCACCTTGCTAGGGCATTCGTTTGATAATGCCCTAGCAAGGCGAAACAATTGTCACAATATTAATTATTTATGTGTTTTTGTTAGTAAAATTCAACTTAGTAGACTCAAAAAATCTGTGTTTTATTTAAAATTAAAACATAAAAAAATATTTCTTTGTTTATTTATTCAATATTACCTGAAGTGGAGGGCTGTTTAATTTTCCTTCGTGTGTTAACGATCAAGATAACGCTGCGTCTATATGATGTGGTGCCCTATGTACCATCGGGTACGGATGAGGGGTTATAGTAAAAGAAAGTTCATATCTTCTATTTCTCATTAATTGAAATTTTACATAATTACTTTACTTTGTCGGGTTGTGGTCCCGTGGTTAGTGTCGCGGACTCTTGAGTCAGAGTTTCTTATAATTACCACTTAATGAGTTTTATTTCATATGCTTTATTTTTCACCTGTAGGTGAAAACATCTTTTAGTTTTCGAAACTAGTCGTGTGTAATAAAATAAAACTGATTAAGTGTATTATACAAGTGTTTTTTTAAGTATTAGGAACTGTGTCATTCCTTTCTGTAGCTTAAAGTATTATTTTGGCATGTATAATGTTTATTATTTCTTAAAACGGTTGAATTAATTGAGCCCCCGGGATACAATTTTCTGCATATTACTCTCTAGCAGCGACGTATGTAAACACATCATGCGTATCCCTGTAGCACGGTACACATATCTCTCGGGAAATAAAGGAATTAATTGTATTTTTAAGCGATAGCATCAGTAACAAATGATAAAAGAGATGATTCATCTATAATGTTATCAACTTTGACTATACGAATTAAATGTATGAATTTTGTAACTGGCTTAATAGTAAAGTGACCCATTCCAAAAATTGCGTATGCAATATTATTATTTGGTATATATACTATATAATCAACGTTAAAATGATCGAAATCAATTTAACAAAAAAAATTGACAATGTCGTTCGAAGACATTAACATTAGATAAATAAAAAATACTGTTCTAAATATTTTTTTCCTTATTTCACCATTCTAACATGTATCGAACGTTGTTTTTTTCCGCACATTTATCTGAAAGACCGCATTTCCTCTGCATTCAGTCAACATACTTTCATTTTTCTTTTGCTGGAAGTTTTAATTGTATAATGTATGTATCATATCGCTCACTCCTTTCAACAACTTCATAAATCAAAAAAATTGATTTTTTAGGAGATCGTTTTTAAAGTTTAAAAATATAATAAAATGTATTAAATATAAATATCAAGCCACTTATTGAACTTTTTACTGTGCCACAGATATTTTTAGGTTAAACCTGAAAGTTTTTTCTCCATTTGAAAAATATTTAGTGTATTAAAAAAATAAACAATACCTTTTCTATAAAATGCAAAAACAACACTTTCTGCCCCATAGCAGGTAAACATTAAGTTTAAAATATGCCGCTTTTGCTGGGATAAAGGACATTTTCTGGGCATTCCGAAAACATGCACAACTAAAAATTCTCGATTTTTGATTGATGACGTTCTTGAAAGGAGTGAGCGATATGTGAACTTTTATAAGAATAAGTTAGTTAGTTAGTTTTATGGTCAGTTAGTTAGCTAGTTTTATAAGAATTACTGACATCTATGGATAACTGCCAAAACCTTTAAAATATCTATACCTAAAATTTGCTTACCTTACACTGAAATGTTGTACCATATTTTTTTTAATATAGGGTAAACATAAATGTAATTGACAAATGCTTCAATTTGACTCTAATTTAGAACTTTAAACGTTTAGTAAAATATTTTTTTTATTTTGCGAGTAAGCATTAAAAAAATCTTGGCCACCTGTTGGAAAATTTTAAAAAGAATAACATAGACGCAAACCTAAATTTTGAAAACTTTAAGACTTTTGACTTTTACGTACGATTCATAAGATGGCAGTAATAAAGTAAAATCGATATTAATTTTTTTTTATCGTTTTATAATATTTATAAAATTGTAAATTCATCTCACAGTTTTAATTAAAGTAGATAAATTAAATTAATTCAAACACCGTGAAAATTATGCGGAATGCATTGAAACACGTGTCACAGTAGATTTTAAGAAATAAGTAGTGGTATTAACTAAGTAAAGCATTAATTAAGAATGAATAGATTTTACCACAAAGTGACTACCGAATCATTTAATGAAATTATCCATTTTTAATTTAAGTTTGACTTTGTAAATACAACTATTTCTTAAAATATATCGTGACACAGTGTTTGAAAATGATACGTGCCCCAATAGAATTTAAAGATAGTGGAATTTACCAAGAAAAACTTAAATTGAAATTAATAATCTTTTATATCTCCCTCATTTCATTATAGATTACAGTAATATTGGAAAATGCCATAACAAGTCGAATTGATTATCAAAAAAAAATATTTTTACGTGTTTTTAACCATAAAGTACAATTTAGTATACTATAAATATCAATGTTTGATTTTAATATTCAATATATCACCATTAATATTGTCGGATGAGTTTTTACTTTTTTATAATAAATAATAAATCCCTTACCGCACCCCAATGGTGCATAGGGCACTGCTTCATATAAACGCAGTGTTATCTCGATCGATTACACATGAAGGAAAGGTGATCAGCCCTCCACTTCAGGTACCAGTCCAGTGTAATATTGAATAAATATTAGAGTGAAAAAATCACTTATATTTATTAAACCCCCCTGGGAATCGAACCCGGGACCTCCAGAACGGTAGCCGAGCATGCTGACCATTACACTACGGAGGCGGACAAAATATAGTATAATATTTATAAAATAATAATAAAATAAAACCCTTATCCGCACCCCAATGATGCATAGGGCACTGCGTCATATAAACGCAGTGTTATCTTGATCGTTTACACATGAAGGAAAGGTGATCAGCCCTCCGCTTCAGGTACCAATCCAGGGTAATAATATTGAATAAATATTACAGTGAAAAAATCACTTATATTTATTTTACCCCCCTGGGAATCGAACCCTGGACCTCCAGAACGGTAGCCGAGCATGCTGACCATTACACTACGGAGGCGGACAAAATATAGTATAATATTTATGGTAATTAAAAATACTGTTGAAAAAACTCCATTGATGAATGACATTGGACCTGTCGAAAAATATAAACAAGGGATTTATATTAGGGATCTTGAATAATTGAAATGCATTGATGCAAGTGTTTATTATAATTAATATTTATTCCACAATAATACAGTTCAAAAATAATTATATTACATTGACCACAAACTAATTATTTGGGAGAAGTAGTCCTGACAAGGAGACTCACGGAAGTTGTTTATTAGAAAAGGAAATGAAGCTCGTATCTCGAATATATTTGCAAAATAATATTTATCAATATCAGGTACTTTAAGCGGAATATAACTTATTAAATAATAATAATAAAAACATTAAATTCTATTTCTTACAATGACATGAAACTATACGAATTTTAATGCAATTCATAGCCAAACTGCTCTATTCAAAATCAAATTCATAATTAAATTTAGCTACAGGATCTCGATAGCAAAATATACAAGTGATTGGCAACCATTTTTCGTGTATTTTGAATATTTTATTTTCTTCTGTTAACAAAAACAGTTTTCAATTATTTTGAGTTTATTTTTTTATACTGACGTCTGTAATAAGATACTTATGTAATAAAACATTTTCGAAAATGCCTTTCAAATAATCTTACACTTTTCATTAAAAACAAAAATATAAACAAAAAACGAGAATGATTACAAAAAAAAACACATTTTCTTTTTAAAATATATGATTGGAATAATGTTTTTTTTTATATTTGAAAATACCGCGTATTTTCAATTGAAATTGAATTATTGATTAATTTTTTTATGCTTTGTCGGAAGATATTACTTCAGAGTAATAGATCAGCCCCAAAACATCCGCTATAGATTTTGAATATGTACAAATTTAAAACAATTTGACCAAAATTTAAAAAAAAAGTTCAATGTTCAGAGACCCGACCAATATTGATCTAAAGGGCAAGTCTAGCATACGCTAGCAACTGAAGAGTAGGACTTATCCCCTTGTTTTCACAAAATTACCTTTTTAGATCGCACTACATTAATCAAATACAGCGCCCTATGAAATATTTGAGGTGAAAAAGAATTATTAATGAAATTTACTGCAAACACATTATCAACTAATGTTTACATAGTAGGGTTTGAAAACCTTGGATATTGTTTTAAATGGTTTATCTGATTTTTATTTAGAATTAACCCGCAAAGCCTCAACTTAAAAGGTAGGAAAGTAAAGATAAGGAAGTTAAATATGAAAAATACATTCAAAAGACAGACTATGAAAAAATGAGTATTTCATTAATTTTGCAATTTACGGGGATCGAATCCGCCGCGCCAATTTTGCAGTCAACCGTCTACTCAACTATGCCACGGCGCATGTAATGAATTTTTAAATATATTTTTAATCATATATCTGGGAAAAAACAGATATATCACGCAGAAAAAAGTCTATTGGGAAATAAATTTAAAAAAAAAAATCAGCAAATACTTTAATTCATGATACCTAAAGTAATATCCGTATTTTGTCCGCCTCCGTAGTGTAATGGTCAGCACGCTCGGCTACCGTTCTGGAGGTCCCAGGTTCGATTCCCAAGGGGGGTAAAATAAATATAAGTGATTTTTTCACTGTCATATTTATTCAATATTACCCTGGACTGGTACCTGAAGCGGAGGGCTGATCACCTTTCCTTCATGTGTAAACGATCAAGATAACACTGCGTTTACATGACGCAGTGCCCTATGCACCATTGGGGTGCGGATAAGGGTTTTTATTTTATTATTATTAAAGTAATATTATATATAATATTTATATACTTTATTCAATGATAAATTGTTATAATAAATTGTGAAACAGTTGAAGTGAGTGTCTTTTATGTTTTTATTTTTAAATCAAACACAGATTTTTTATCAACTAAGTTTTAAAAATTAGTACATTAATTAAAATGGAGTTCTACAAATTAAACTCTAAATCAAAAAATAAATGAAGTGTTTGTAAATAATCAATGGTTCGAGGGTTGCCTATCACTTATTTAAAGTATTAAACTACGTATGGATTTACCATAAGATTCAATCGAATATAATTTTGTCCTCCTATTGTTGCATTACGCTTAATTACATAAATATACATATATTTCACTAGGATAAGATATATTTTAAGTTTTATACTGAAACCGCTAGGGGTTGTTGCATTTCCATTCTCATTTTTTGACTGCAAATAATCACGAATATGTTGAATTGACTACACATAATTTACTATAAGCTGATATATCGTGGCGTCTACATTCCGCACAAGAGGGTGGCGTCCATTACGTCTTCCATTCCGAGCTTCTTGACAGCGACGGTGACAGAGTTCTCGAATCGTCCACCGGACACTAGACGGACCGTTGTCACCTCGCAGAAGATCGATGCTGCAGACCTAGCTGAAAACGAAAATAAAGTCAATAATTTTCAATTGATAACACTCCAACACCGGAAAACACTCCCTGAGTCTTATTAATTATCTTATTTACTAACAACAACACTAACACTACAGTCCTCCTCAGGGGTAGGCAGAGAGAATAGAACGCTACGCCACTCTGACATTGCAAACAATTTTTGCATCTTCCACATTTACGTATCTCCTCATACATACCCGCCGATTATTCCACTCCTGACCTAACCGCTTTCAAATATTTGAAATACTTGGTAATACCAAGTTTTATTTGGTCTTCTTATGCTCCTACTTTAAACTACATTCACCTCATAAATTAGTTTTACCGTACATATTTCATTAATTTCCTTAATTTTATCGATAGTGCTCATTTCACCCTTGCATTTTTTCCTTATTTCAATATTCGAACATCTGTCCTACGTTCTTTTGCCGCACATGTGTCTGAAAGATCGTATTCTCACTGCATTCAGTCTACTTTCATTTTTCTTTTTCTGGACGAAGTATTTTTATGTGTTGCTACTTGGATTGATTTGTAAAATTTTACTTGCTTTTCCAAGTAAAAGTTCTAAGTCATGTTTATTGATATATGATAATATAAGTCAATTGTTAATTTTCAATTGTTTTCGTTTAAAAAAAATAAGGTGAAAAAAGACCACTTAAATCCATCTTGTTATGTGATTTGTTATTTCTAGATTATAAGTTATAATTCAGCCCTAACAATTTTTGTTTGTACGAGTACGCCAAAGATATATTTTCAAGAAAAAACCTTGCCTTCTCTTATACACCGCATCTGAGGACTAAAGTTTCTTTGGTGATGCCCACGTTCACTTATGAAATACGTGATAACTGAAAAATAAATTAGAAAACTGTCCAAAAGATTTTTTTGCAAAAAGAAAATAAAAAAGCCTTTTCACTGATCTAATGGCTTGATTTGTAATATATATTTCTTAAGACTCAAAACGAAGAGGTCATTTAAAATAAGTATGAATTGGCTTTATTTTTTAGGAATGGAAAAGATCGACAAGCATTACTTGTTCAGCATCGTATGTTTGTACCTACACATATGTACGTTTATTTGAATATAAGGCACTATTTACGTACAATTATATGGCTCGCCTAATGGGTACATTTCTGTGAAATTACATGACATTTGTGGAACTGTGATACCATGATACGTGAAGCGTATGACTGCTTCATGCAATCATCGATTAAGTTAACTCACCGTCATTACAATCCAGTACCATATACGTCATTTTCACAAACGCCATTCATACATTTTGAAGCATAATAATAATGAAATAAATCATAAATATGAGAAGCAGTTCCGTTATGATTTTTCTTTAATATCTAAAATAATAACTCTCTGTTAAAATCATAACATAATGAATACAATAAAATTAAAACATAAATTTACTAAAGAATACTTTATTTACCATGTAAGATTTTTTTTCTCAATTCTAGGACGAAGTTAGATGAAATATATTTAATAATTTATTGTTTCGAACACTAGATAACATGTTTTTACCCTACTGAAGATATATCAAAATAAATTTATTTTGTCTCATCTGACGCGAATCATCTATCGATTTTATTTAGAAAAATATGGCAGCTAAGAATCTTAAAGCTTTCAGATTGGCATTAAGCTGGCTCCAACTGTATTGCACACATTGATAGTACATCTCAAATTAAGACACCATGATTTATAATTAATAAAAATATAAATAAATTCCAGAACAAAATCGATGTTAAAAGCTTTTGCAAGATTGACGTCATCTTTTTATAAAAATGTTCATCTTTTCTCGAAAACATTACTTTACCAAGTGATTCGTTCGCTAGCAAGCTTTATTGGTAAAAATGTATTTTATTAAAATAAATAAAAGTGATGTTAATTCTACGACGGTTTTATTTCACAAAAATACGACCACACAAATTCGCCGATTATTTATTATTATGTTGTGCTGTCCTGCGCGCTGAGAATCTTGTATGCACGTAGCAAATGTTCACATGTACGTGTTACATATTCGTAACATACATAGAACCTTCACTTACCAGGTGTAGAGTCTAGACCACAAACGGAGTCCACCTTTTCCAAGTTGGCACTGTCAAAGCCTGCCGATCCTCCAATCTCCACGTAGTCTGGTAAACCGCGCTTCTGACACTGTAACGGAAGGGTGTTCAACAATTTATTTACCTATGTTTGTTCCACATGAAACGGTTTGGTATGATACAAAGTAAAACCACTTTTACGTTTGTCAATGTAAACACGACTAGTTTAGAAAACCACAGATTTTCTCATGGGCAGGTGGAAATACAAAGTATATAAGATAAACAAAAGTTTATTTTTAATTTATTATTAGATTAAAACCAACATTTTTAGCTTTTCCACTTTTTTTATTTGACCAGCGACTGGGTTTCGTCGTTACCGACATCATCAGACTGGACCAGTCTGATGATGTCGGTAACGACGAAACCCGGTCGCTGGTCAAATAAAAAAAAAGTGGAAAAGCTAAAAATATTGGTTTTAATCTAATAATAAATTAAAAATGCAATTCCATCATGAAGTGTCAGTGGATAATATAAATCTATTAAAAAGTTTATTTTGTATTTTTGCATGAAAAAGCATTCCAATCACAAGTTTTATACCCTGTAAATATATCTTTCAATACACCTTATAAATGCCCAGACATTTTTTAATTTATATATATATATATATATATATATATATATATATATATATATATATATATATATACGCATTCATTTGAGCATCTGTTAAACTAGTGAAAATATTTTTAAATTAACATAAAAATACAAGTTATCCTCCAATTGAAAATATTGTCTCATTAATTGATTTGGCAGTCACTTTGTGGTAAAATCTATCCATTTTTAATTAATGTTTTACTAAGTAAATACCTTAGTTACGGTGTTTGAAAATGATGCGGAATGCATCGAAACACGTGTCATAGTAGATTTTAAGAAATAGTGGTATTTACTAAGTAAAACATTAATTAAAAATGAAAATATTGTCATTTTATTCGTACTGAATGAAACGGTTCGCTTTGTAGATTTCCGACTCTGAAAATATCGTTTAGCTAATGTTTATTCTACAATGTAATGATAATGATACTGTGTATTTCGTGCCTACTTCCCTCAGACAACTGAATGACCAGCCTTCATTATTCAGGTAAAAGGCTAGACTCTAGGGGTAGGTAATATCTCTTTGTACGGGAGTTAATTTATTCCATTAGGCCTGAGTTGATTTTTACAGAATAAACAGTGCGAGTGAACGATGACTTGAAAGAAAGTAAAATGTGGAAAACTCTAAAAATACAAACGCGAAACTGATGTAAAGGTATGGAAATTTCCCATTACAATATATTTTGTCCGCCTCCGTAGTGTAATGGTCAGCACGCTCGGCTACCGTTCTGGAGGTCCCGGGTTCGATTTCCAGGGGGGGTGAAATAAATATAAGTGATTTTTTCAGTCTTAGATTTATTTAATAATACCCTGGACTGGTACCTGAAGCGGAGGGCTGATCACCTTTCCTTCATATGTAAACGATCAAGATAACACTGCGTTTTCATGAAGCAGTGCCCTATGCACCATATGAGATCTCAAATGTAACTTCTGTTAAAATTATTGTCTTAAAAATACCTTTTCTCTTTTATTGGTGTTTAATAAATCATGTATTGTATATAAGGCTTTTCTTATTTAATCAACCCTCATTAAACTTTAAGCAGCTGATGGAGATCTTTTTTTGAAAAATTCGTTCATGTGGGTAGGGAAAACCTGATAAGTGTAGTTTATGCGGTTTTTGTATATTTTATTATTTAATGTAATAATTGTTTCGGTATTATTTTTGTTGTACGAAAGGATTTTATTATCAATAAAAGACTCGAAGCTCAAGATGTTTCCATCTACAGATGAAAATATTAACTCTTAAATAGGTAGGTAAAAATAAATCCAAAACGAATGCAATACAGTTTATATTTAAACATGTAGAGGGCGGCAACTATAGTTTACAAAAGCGGTTTAAGCGGCAAAAAATAAGTAATTTATTTTCAATAATTTGACATTATCTTTTTGGTATCCCATGATGTTTTGAATATCAACATAAACCACATTTATAATATCACTTATAATGTTAACACGGCTAGTTTCGAAAACTACAGATGTTCTCATCAACGGGTGAAAATACAAATGGTTTTAAAAAATAAAAGTACTATTTTGTACATAAATACTTAACCAACCTTGTGAATGGTTCCAGTTTCAACTTCCCGGCTGTTCCTAGCGGAAGCGACGCCAACACTGAGAGCCACAACCTTCACAGATGCAGGGAACACAGTAGAAAGGGAACAGTTGGATGCTTTGCCGTAGTTGCGCAGGGTATAGATGTCTTCTACATCATAGAGAAGGACGTTGCAGGCTGTGGGGAAAAAAACAAGTAATTTGTGACAAATTCAAGTACAAAAAAATATTCACAATATTTGGAAACTTTCTATATCTATGTTTACAAATCTGGGTATGGCCAATTAGGGGATATTTTTATATTTATAACTCAACATTGATGAAGAGGAATATGGATGTCTGTGTTTTAACAGGGTCTGGTTTTCTTATCAGATTACAGGCCAAGATTAGTCAGATTTACATGGTCAAGAATATGGAAGTTTGGGTTTTTCATGAAAGTCAATTCTTCATTAAAATATCTCAACTTTACCATAGATGGTTCTGAGAATTCGCATGTGAAATAAGGTGTCAATTGAAGGATAAATACTAAATTTGAGGAGTATGATTGACAAGCATGGGTAGAATGGTGAATGTTATAAATGTATAAAGCGATGGCTAAAACCAGCCTAAGATAGGTCATAAGCCCTTTAAATATTCAGACCATATTCATATTATTGATTGATTCGGCAGTCACTTTATGGTAATATGTATCTGTTTTAAATTTGAGTTTCACTTGGTGAATACCACTATTTATTAAAATCAATTTTGACATGTGTTTTATGCATTCCGCACCAGATACGGTGTTCAAAAATTCATCAAACACAGTGGATTTTACATAAGAAAAAGTCATATTTACCAAGTAATACTTATAAAATTTTCAGTATGTTCAAATATTTTTTCACAAAATCTGGATTATCTTCATTTATAAGAGTTATTTTTCGGATATGTTTTTTTTATCTAGCTTTAGACATGAAAAAAAATTGAATTATCCATGTTCTTGTTCCTGTATGTTGAGATATCATTATTAAAAAGTATAAAAGTACATTATCTCATCTCCCAACTTTGAGAGTTGAAAGTAATTCTTCCGATTTCTTAATCCGGACATCCGTTCTTTCGCCACGTAATATCCACCCAACCATTTAAAAGTATCGTTTACTTTGTACCAGAAATACAAAACAGCAATATTTCAAATTGATAAATCTGTTGATATAAGATAAAACAAAAATAATACGGAATGAAACGTTTGGTCGTGAATTATTTAAATTTTGTTTACCAAACATTTTAGTGACGACATTTACATATATCTAAGCTTTAGAAGGTAAATCATCAAAATGAAAAAGAGCAAAGCTTTGTGTTTTTTTAAGTTGATTTATAGCATTTCATAATAGGATTTTCAATATTACTAACGTTATAACTCAAAGCAGTTTTCGGCTATTATCATTTTCACAATTCACTAGAATTTTTTTTGTATACACATTTAAAGAAAAGTCTACTTGATTCATTATGCGTTTTTCGACATTTCGAATTAATATCCCTAATCAGGTTTACAAAAATAATAATTTTTCGTGTTCTTCTATGAAATATATACTATTTATCAAGAGGATATGTCGAGTTCAGCCGTATTCTCATAGTTTGTGTAAGTTGTTTATTTTCTTCAAATTAGCCTACGAGTAAGTAGGTGGTAGGTACCACTAATTTCTATAAATTTAGTACTTTATTTCGTTTGTATGAATTTAGGTGTTTTTTCTTTATTTATAATCACACTAGTGTGTATTCCATTCGAAACTGGATTATAAATAATAATTTTTAAAAAATTATCGCACCAATATATATATATCAAACGGGTAGGTACTCCCATCTTAATAGCTCATTAGTAACAATTTTACAACTTACATATTAAATAAAAAATAATTTAATAAAAATACGTTTCATAATATAATACTTTGAATCTTTGAAAAACCAAAGAAACAACACTTTACGTCTTTTTTCATCCGGACCTGATGGTACATGAAGGCACCTGAGGACACTGCATCACATAAACGCTGTTTTTATCTTGATCGTTAACACATGAAAGAGTGAGATATTAGAGTGAAAAAATACTTAAACCACCCTGGGAACCTAACCCGGGACCTCCAGTACGGTAGCCGAGTGTGCTGACCATTACACACTCTTTAATCTAAAAAATATATATTTATTATACTTCACATGGTCCCTACAAATAAAAATATAATTGTATTTATTTTATTACGAGTATTATTTTGGTGATCTCTCATAACTTTGAGGTTTTTCCCTTTAAATCGTGGCATAGTAAGGGAGAATGAAAACTTTCTTTTGTCATCTTTTTATAAACGTTGGCTTTTAGGGTCATACATCTGGCACTTATTGCGAAACTTAACAGGGGTTGACACGCTGTACGTTATTACTAAAAGATATCGCTTGATATATTGAGACGGGTGCCAACCCTTTGTGTTAATAACGTAACACACTCTCTTTATTAATTTGTTTTGTTTGGCTACATAGATTAATTTTAGAATCTTTATTTTTTTACAAAATACATATTTAAATAATACAAAATTGTTAGTAAATATACATACAATACATTTCTAATATAACGTTTGTACCTCTCTAATAAAGTAGATACTTGTGTTTAGAGAGGGAGTTCGTATTACAATAAAAAAACAATATAAACATAGTAAAGTGTAAAGTAAGTATTTGAGCGAATAACATGAAATAAAAAATTAATAAATCTGTTTTTTTTTCTTCTCACACTGTGAATACGTTTCTCACATTAAAATATCTGTCGTGCGAACAATTTTATATTTAAATATTTAAAATTGATTAAAAGTGATACGCTTACTTTGCTTAAAATAATTCAGCTTAAAATATTAATTTAAGCGAAATTTCGGACAGAGTGGTTTGGTTTCCTATTCTCTCTGCCTACCCATGCGGGAGGGCGGCGTAATGGTCAGTTAGTTTTGATTGTTTTACCAGGTAGCAATATCCTGTGTAAGCTTACAAATTGAGGTTACTGACCATTTAAATTGTATGTTTTTTGATATCTTAACATAACGCTCACTCCTTTCAACAAAGTCATATTATTAATCAAAAAACTTGATTTTTCAGGAGACAATTTTCAATGTTAAAAAAATTAATAAAATGTATTAAATATAAATATCTAGCCAGTTCTTGAACTTTTTACTGTGAAACAGATCTTTTTAGGTAAAACCTGAAAGTTTTTTCTCCGTTTGAAAAATATTTCGTATATTTAGTAAAATAATTAAACAAAAGCATTTCTTCAAAATGCAAAAACAACACTTTTTACCCTGTAGCGGGTAAATATTAAGTAAAAAATATACCGCTTTTGCTGGGACATTACGTTTTCTGGGCATCCCGAATAAATGCACAATTGAAAATTTACGATTTTTGATATTTGACGTTGTTGAAAGGAGTGAGCGATGTGTAGATAAAGGAGAATGTGGAAGTCTCGGTATTTACAGAGCTTATGACCTATTGTAGGCTTGTTAAGTGATCACATTACACACGTGTAGCATTCACCAATTCTACAACAACCACATAACTCAATTTTTTTATCTCCTAGATGTATGGATCAGTCTCTCGACCTAGTACATGTGAGTTCAGTTATGATTGTTGTGAACTCAAATGTAGTGTGTCACGAGATTAGTCAAAATATCTAGGAATTCCAAAATTTGAGTAGTGTGGTTGCAATCATGAGTAGAATTGGTGAATGTTACACGTGTGTAAAGTGCTTACTTAACCAGTACATTACAGGTCGTAAACCATGTAAATGTTAAAACTTCCATATTCTTCTTCATCTGTTAAAATGTCATAATTGCAAAGCAGTTAGTCAATCAAGATAAGTACAATATTTAAGTTTTTGCAAATGTTTGTAAAGTGATAATTTAAAAACTTTAAAAACTAAAACATCTTTGTTTTAATTACTTTTTATTGGAACACTTTATCCAACCGGTTTCGACGAGAACATTGCCATCAACAGGGTTTATGTACTAAATTCTAAAACATGTTTTTGAATTTAGTACATAAACCCTGATGATAACAAAGTAGGCGATACATGTGTACTTACGTGCTGGGTTTTTGACATGGCGGACCGTTATGGAGAAGCCCTTCCCCTTGGCTGGTACGCGGTATTGGAGGAGAGCCACGTTCTGGTTGCTGATGAAGACCTGCTTCACTCGCCTCGTGCCGCAGAACTCGGCGAAGCGGTCGTCCATGGGGCGAGGATGATCCCCGGCGGGAGGGAAGTATTCCCCGTTCAACTCCCAGCCATCAATCCACTGAGGAAGAAAATATGCCAAAATTATTCAAACCGAGATATCATTTTAATATTTGATATTCATTAATTTATTTTATTTGCTTGCGAATTATACAGATTGTACATAAAAATAGTTATATTGGAAATAATAAAGCCAATTAAATAATACCAAATTTATGGTATAATTATGTACTGTTGAACATTAACCCTTTCCGGTCCATATTTTTTTTTAATTCCACAGGTCCACAAAAGATAAACAGCATTACAGGGTTAAACAATACATCCAAGTTTTTCATTAATAAAACTACACTTGTGTTTAAAAATTATTTTTGTTTTGAATGTGTACAGTCTTGTCTCTTATTATTACATTGTAGGTACAGTAAATACGAGTGAGAAAAAAATATGTTTGCTTGTATTTCAACACCAAACTGAAGAAGAAAAAAATGTCGAATGACATTCGACATAGGACTCACCGGAATAAAGTCGATGCCGAATGACATTCGACATAGGACCGGAAAGGGTTAAGAGATACAAAAAAAGAGACAAGAGGGTATTTGTCTATGTGTGTGTGTGTGTGTGTGTGTGTGTGTGTGTGTGTGTGTGTGTGTGTGTGTGTGTGTGTGTGCGTGCGTGTGCGTGTGCGTGTGCGCGTGTGTGTGTGTGTGTGCGAATGTTCTCATGTACCCGATTTTCACGAAATTTCAGGAACTCAAATAGGTTTAATTATTTAGTTATTTTTAGTTATTTACAAATTACAAATTGTAACCCTCACTAGATCAAAATGTTATTTTTCAAAAATTTTATTTTTAAAAATTTAATTTAATAAATTGTCCAATTTGATTTCTAAAACGTCCTATTGGAAGTGAAAAACTTGTTACAACAAGTATACTTATTAACAGAATGATTTTCATAACCATGGCGTTGAAATTGAATAAAACGTGCTAGAAATTTTCAGTCAAAGGGCTTAAAATTCAGTCCAGTGAAAAATTAATTATTCGTGTCATGTTGAACTTCATGTTTATCATAAAAGAGACGAATAATTTCTACAGCTAAATCACGTACGCTTCGAATTTATGGTGATAATAATTAAAACCTTAGATTTTTGCAAGTGAAAATAGATTCAATTATACAGTGACTAAATTGGGATGCGTATATTTTACATAAAAATGAAAAATTCACAACATATGTAGATTAAACTTTAATGGATAAAATGATGGCTCTAATGTTTTTTCTAGAGTTTTTTTGTACCAATTGAAAACATGACGCATCAAAGTTGAACGTAGGATGTTTTCGAAACAACAGCTCGTTAAAAATAACATTGATTTTAATTGCCAAAAAAATTGCAAAAAATTGTGTTCCAATTATATATACACATATATGGTTTTATGATACAGTTTGTCAAAACAATACACTTTTTCGTAGAAGATGTCTAGAGATATCGTCGTGTTATTTATTTATTTACTTTTTAAACGAAATAAATTGGTGCATTGGTGGGATTAATAAAAAAAACATTATCTTCCAACAAAACAAAATGACTAGTGAAACTGGTCATCGTTTGCAATTAAAGGACAGACGAATTAGGGTATCAACGAAAAAAATATACATTTTTTTATTACCTAACGTCCAAGTGACTGTGAAATCTAGCTACGGCTTATGCAACAAAATGACCCTACTCAGACTTCAACTTTTGAAGTTTTATAGCGTATGCCTTCTCGTGATTGGATTTACTCTTTATGTTTAAAGTTACTTTAATTTCATGTAATTCATGAGCGAAAATTCTAGGCAAAAACACTTGCTACAAATATACATATTATATTTTATTTGAACTATAAATTGATGAAAAAAAGAATGGCAAAGGAACAAGGATAAAAATGAAGGTGAGAGGGAAGAGGTTAAGGAAACCAAAGAAAAATGATGCCATAGATAGTTATGGTTCTAATGATAAAAGTTAGTTCATACTCTCTTAAGATATAATATTTTTGAAGTAATTCTTGTGTACATTCGAGGTAGTTTAAACAAGTACGAGTATGCAACCGTAGTGTCCAGATATTGCTGTTATTTTCCTTTTCTTACTTATAAAATACCTGAATCCGATAAGAGCATTTGGTTAGCATGCCAGAGGCAACGGGTTCGATTTCCAGGGGGTTTAAAATAAACATGGACGATTTTTCGCTCTTATGTTTATTTAATACCTAGGACTGATACCAGATATGCAAGACTTATCACATTGTTTTCGAATGTTTAACAATCAAGATACACTGCGTCAACGCGATTCAGTGCCCTATGCACCATTTGGTGTGGATAATGGTTGGGAGAAGAAGAAAAAAAGTCCACAAAAATATTTAAATTCTTTCCACCCTCAGAAAAATAAGAAATCAACGTAAATTTCACAATAACTCAACCGACGTCACAAGCTTATTTTCACACTTTACAAACGGAATTCTGATAAATAACCTGTAATATATATTGAATTTGTTGATTCAACTATTCCATCACGGGAAAATAACTGTCAACTTTTCTACGAAATAAATTATGATAAATTAAGATGCTTTTTAAATGAGGCATAAAATTTTCTAATTCAATAATTTTGACAACTTTTAGAGATTTTGCGAGCAAGATTCTTCGTGCCACGTAAACTTTATTACTGATAAATGAAATTTGCTGATTTAACCCCTACGAATTTCGTATAAAGCACGCCATCTTTAGGCCCAAACCCTGATGCTTTAAGTTACGATTTAGATAATAAATTGATTTTATATTGACATCTCGAGATAGATGACAAAGTATACAAAAATATCAGGGCATTTATAGAGCTGACAAACTGTCATAAACTGGTTTAAGTGATCATTTTATACAGGCGTAACATTCACCATTCTACGCATAATTAAGAACCAAAGTAGTGTTACTTAAATTTCGGAAGATGTAAATATCCTATAATTGTCACCTTTTTTGTATGTGAGTTCTCGGCACCATCTTTGGTTAAATTGGATAAGTTTTTATTTGTCAGAGACCTTCGCGAATATTATGTTAGATTCTTCCAAACGTATTTGTAAGGTAAAATAACTCCTACGTGATCAAGCATTTTAAATATTTGAGCGAGGTTAGGTCAGGAGTCGGAATAATCGGTGGGCATGTATGAGGAAATGCATGAATGTGGAAGAGGCGAGGATTTGAAAATAGAAGCAGAGAAAGACTGAAAAAATCTTGGGATGATTACGTATTTCAATTACTTGAAAGTGGTTAAGTCAGCAGGCGGATTGATGTATGATGGGATACATGAATGCGGAAAAGGCGACAATTTTTTGCTTAGACAGATAAATCTGGTGTTTTATTCGTCCTGCCTACCCATGTAGAGAAGCAGCGTGATGGTGAGTAGGTTATTTTTTTTAAAAATCGATACTATTTCATTGTAATGAAGCACCCTTTTTCTGAAATTTCTGAATTTTATAAACCCCCAATTTGAAAGCCATTACTTCAATTCAACACTTCAGTACATTACACCACTAATGGAGTGCTCGATCATTTTGTAACTTTTGAACTTAATTACTCTACGTTAATACATAACTTGGGCAAACGCTAATTTCAGAGTCCAAGGGAAACTTTTGTGTTTATAAAACTGTATATTTTCATCCAATTCAATCACACAACACACAAATTTCATTTAGACCGAAAAAAAATGGTAGATAAATGATTTTTTTTGTATCGATCTTTATTTTAAATTTGCTTCATGTTATAAAAGCTTTGTCACGAAAAAGCACCAGCAGTACGTGATAGAAGTGAAATTGCTAAATACAATAAATAATCAATTCGAGATCCAGAAAAAAATACAGAAATGAAAAATAATAAAGAACTTGCATTTAAAATATCCTGTTATTTCAATATTTATTCTATCATTGATTTTGGTTTCAATTAGTAGAACTGACATGAATGGTTTATGATACCTAAAATATGAGAAATTTGTCCGTGATTTGATATTTTAGAAATAACCAGATTTTGATATTGATTTACAAAATATTACTTACAAAATGGCCCAGTATCTCAGCTGTTCATATATAGTGCCTGATCTGTACATCTACAACTCGCGCATGTACGATACTATCTCATACTATCATTTTGTATCGTTGTGTATACGTCACTCTCTTTTACTCCACTTCCGTGGCGTCAGAAAGTATAGCTCTCTTTCTCATTCTTTATACGTTATATCCTCTTTTCTCTCACGTTACAAATGTTCCTAATAAACGTAATACGTCCTTGAAATTTAACTCTCGATTCTCGTTTAATTATTGACTATTGAATCGCCGGATAATGTGCTTCATTTCAAAGTTATATTACAGTATACATATATGAATCAGTTAAATAAGTCCATGTCTCAGTTCATTAATGTAGGCACAACTAATTTCATAATTTCAAGAATATCTGTAGTTCTCGAAACCAATCGTGTGTGCATTAATAATCTCAAAAGTGGTGATATAAATCATGTTACAATAGTCACCGTATTATTCCAAAAATGTAATACCAAATTGATAAATAATACAACTGTTTTAGTCAATTGTGGTTCCAAGGACTTCTATGAATCTGAGTTTCGGGTTGCAACCTCATTTGTCTAATGACCGCCTCTACATCAAATACAAGACACTTGAAGCAAGCTACTCACAAACGAACTGTCAGAGTGATGTATGCTTACCAAGTCGAAAGGTATACCGCAGGCTTAATAATACACTGACGTAATCCAAATATTGAGAAAATACACTAACGTGTATAGAGTAGTGTCTTGTTACGCCCTTTATATGTATATGTATATTTATATTCGTCCACCTCCGTAGTGTAATGGTCAGCGCGCTCCGCTACCGTTCTGGTGGTCCCGGGTTCAATTCCCAGGGGGGTCAAATAAATATAAGTGATTTTTTCACTGTAATATTTATTCAATATTACCCTGGACTGGTACCTGAAGCGGACGGCTGATCACCTTTCCTTCATCTGTTAACGATCAAGATAACACTGCGTTTATACGACACAGTGCCCTATGCACCATTGGGGTGCGGACAGGGGGTTTATTATTATATTTGTATTATATTTGGAATACATAAGTATATGTTTCATTAAATTTGATGTTTAAAAGTCTATAGTTGACAGTACCAAGTCTATTTCATACATATCGCATCTAGCATTTTTATCGTGGGTCCGTTAGGGTCGCATAGCGATCAAACGCACTTTAAACACATTTATGATAAGTATATGGTATCTTTGTTCACCTCCGTAGTGCAGTGGTCAGCGCGTTTGGCTACCGTGCTGGAGGTCCCGGGTTCGATTCCCAGGAGGGTCAAAATAAATATGGCCGATTTTCACTCTCATATTTATTTAATATCACCCTGGACTGGTACAAGAAGCGCAGGGCTGATCACCTTGCCTTCATGCAATTTACGATCAAGATAACACTGCGTCACTACGATGCAGTGCCCTATGCACCATTGGGTGCGGATAAGGGTAAGAGATATGGTAATGAAGAAAATTATATATAACAATATTTCAAGTTTGGAGACAAACTCCCACAGTGAAAATATTCAATAAATACAGCTTATGACAGTCAAATAACTATAATATGTATGTAATAAAACAATCATCATATATTCACGAAGAGAAGCTCGAATAAGTCGAGATGGGAAGAACGTTTGCAAAGACAGAGTGGCTTGGCATTTTATCTACGCTGTTAACAAAAAAAAGTTCAGAAAGTTTTCTCAAATGATGAATGAGAATTGAAGTATTAAAAATTGTTTCATATATTGATTCGGCAGTCACTTCGCGGTAATATCGATTTTAAATTCTTTTACTTTGTATATACCTCTATATCTTAAAATTTATTTCGACGTGTTTTGATGCATTCCGTATTATTCGGTGTTTGAAAATGATGCAAAATGCATCAAAACACGATTTAAAGCAATCAATGGTGGTATTTACCATGTAGAACTTAGAAATAAAATTTGAAATTATCTTATTTCTACTATAAAAGGAAATTTCCACACTAAATAAAGAAGATGATTAACAATTGTAGACTTAGTTTAACCAAATAACGTACTAACTCCACAGCTGTCACCTGGTTTGAACGAGAATGAGGTTGACACTCCATTAAAAATCCCTCTCAACTATTTACCCGCAAGATCTCAACTGTAATGTCAACTCTGTTCTCGAGTTAACCATTAACTACCGATGCTGTTTTTATTCAAATGCCAGCAACGAATGTGAATGGGGTCTTATAGAACTTAAGTTAACGTGAGGGTAATGTAAATAGGTTTTCTTTTTTTTTCAGATAAAGATAATTAAATTTATTTCAAATGTCACAACTGACTGTGTATGGGGTATTATAGACTTTAAGTTAACGTGAAAGTTTTATTTAAAAAAAATAAAAATAAAATGAGATAAAGATAATTAAATTTTTATACGATTCACAATTGATAAAAATGGCGTAACGTGTGATTAAAATTTTATTTGATGTTCATTTTAAAATGAATGGTAAATATCCATTTATGACATAAGAGTATAATAAAGAATAAAACAATAGATCACCAGAAAATGGATTTATTGGATTAATTTATAAATTTTGTGTTGCATCAATTACAAACTAGAAATTTATTCTACTTACCTGATTAGAAAGCGCATTTTATTAAAAAAAATTAAACACAAAACCTCAAAATTAAAAGTTAAATCCCAAATTTGCTAACATAAGGGCATCTCAGACCAACTAAATATTTTAACTTGGCCTAACTTACTAAATTAACACGCATGACATGAAAAACTCATCCATAGCATAAGAAAAAACATAACTCCATTATATATTGTTTCGATATATTTACAATTATTTAATAAAATCTTATCACAAAGAACAAATAATATAATTTCATTTATTGATTCGGCAGTCACTTTGTGGTAAAATCATCCATTTTTAATTGATGTTTTACTTAGTAAATACCACTTTTTACGGTGTTTAAAAATGATGTGGAACGCATCGAAACATATGTCACAGTAGATTTTAAGAAATAGTGGTATTTACGTAGTAAAACATTAATTAAAAACAAATAATATAACTACAACCTAATGAATTCCTCTCCTCTCCTTTTCTATCCACCATAATCTATTTTATTCCATACTTTCACCCTTTAACTCTCACTCTTATACACACACACACTTACACACACTCGCACTCTCACACACACATCGTCCTAATTTAAAAATACATTTTCTCCCTTACTATACAATAAAGTATTTTAATATGTGAAATTTATTTAATTGGCTTTTGTTATTGTTAGATCTGACTATTTTTATAATTCTTTCATGTTTATGCTGTATAATTCTCAAATCAATAAAAATAAATTATTTCAAGATCTCGTAAAGAGAAAAATGGGTTAACTCGGTTTTGTTGAATAGCTCGAAACCTGAGTGGCCCCTTCGTCAACTTCGCGCGTCGGTGGTTAAAGGTTAAGTACGAAGCTCAAGTACAAGCAAATATTATGTCGGTACTGTAAGTGCGTATTCCAATCATTTTGCTGTCACCCAAGATCCGAGATTCATTTATAAACGTTTATTGTAGCAATGATGAGTTCGGGTATAAGGAGATGACGGTGATTGTTAACGTAAATTGGGGTTAATTGAGTGACGGATTATATTGAAAATATAAATTATTCAATTTGACGGAAATCAAAGTTTATCTGAGTTCAAGATTTTGTACTTCAGTCAAAGAAAAAAAGAAAAAACTGGAATTTTATCTTTCGTTTTTATGAAAATAAATATTTATCTCTCAGTAATAGGAAAAATGCCTCTTTTTTAAAGTCAATATAATTAATAAATGGTACCTATAGCGAAGCGTTGGTAGGTGCAAAATAAAACAACAATTTTTTTTTTCATAGTGACTGCAAATATTTATATTTAAAAAAATTGTCATCGCACATTTCCTGTTATTTTCAATTACTCACTTCCATTAAGTGTGTTACAGTAAAGAGTGGAGCTTCAAAATGTTATTCAATCTACAAAAGATGGTAATTAAATAATGGGAAAAGAGTTTCGTTTTTTTTATAATTTACACCCCAGTCTTCATTTTTTTAAAGCTCATACTTTTATCGGAGCACCTTCATTAAAAAAAATTAAATAAAGCTTGTAAAATTTATAATTAATTATTTTTCTGACTCATATCCATATCCGATGGTGCACGATGTAACATTGGATGGATGGAGTGCTATCATAATTGTAAAACATTACATTATGAGAGAAGTCATAATCAAGTATAACGGGATCCCAACATAGCCTTAGCATCTTTTATACAAAGAAATTATTGAAATTTTGGTATTTACTGCGCCTAAAATCTTGCGTTGCCTGACTTAAGTGATCACTTTATGCACTTATATCGCTCACTATTCTCTTCCCTCAAGAGAAGAATCATATCGCCTAAATTGTTAAATGTTGTATTTATGCATTATTTTAACAACCGTGTATGTGTCTAGGTCCGAAACTGCCATCTGTTGAGAACTTAACCAAACAGATTTCCCCAACATTGCTGAGAACCCTTTCTATTTTTTTTTTCATCTTCTAGGAGAAGCCTGAATTATTGCTTTAATTCATTTGGTTCTTATTTGACCAGTTGAGTATTTTCGTATTTTTTTGGTACTTACCGCAACTAGTCCTTCAGCCTCGCAAGGAATATCGAGGAACGTGATTATCATCTCAACCCTCTTATTCGGGTCCGTGATCATGTAGATCCCGCAAACCGTTGGCTCATCAGTTACAGACTTGTAGAAGAAGTGTCCCTCATCTGACGTCACCAGCATGCAGTCTGAAACAAAGGTGCATCATTAAGTATATTTAAAATACAAAATAAAACGCAAGTATAAGACCAGTTTTTGTTTATTAATAAAAACACGACTAGTTTCGAGAACTATAAAATATAATATTATCTACTCGTATTTTAAATATAACTATTAGCTTCATTTTTTATAATACATAGAGACATTCAAATACACATATTCATTTCATATATACATACATTTATTATACGTATTAAGGCTCTTTAGGCATGGCCTGTGTTGAGCCGAAAACTAACATGTTAATACAACATAATAATTATTAAGCGATATATATGTCTAATTTTAAACTTTAAATGAACAGATAATTTTGTGTATTCAAAATATAACTGTTAGTTAAGTACTGTTTTTACATGTCTTAAATTATTAAATTATATATAAAACATTTAAAAATCTAACTATCTATCACGCCGATTATCCGCAGTGGTAGGCAGATAAAATAAAACGCCACACCGATCTGACTTGGCAAACAATATTCGTTTATTTCACGTTCATGCATCTCCTCATACATACCCGCCGATTATTCCGACTACTTTCCAGTATATAAAAGAAATTTATTTTATTTTTTAATATTTCATATATGTTTTTTTGTATTCTTTATAATGCTGTGATTTTAAATGATATTTTTATTAGTCTAAAATAAATAAAAGATATGAATGTCAATACTTTTCATTTAAATAAAAAGTAAAATATATTTTTGTGTATTCAAAATTGTACTCTAAGTTAAAATTATATTTATGTAAGTCATAAATTATTTATGATACAAATCGCTCACTCCTTTCAACAACGTCATATATAAAAAATCGTTAATTTTCAGTTGTGTATATTTTCGGAATGTCCAGAAAATGCGCTATGGCGCCGATAAAATATGCCGCTTTTGCTGGAATATATTCCAGCAAAAGCGGCATATTTTAAACTTAATATTTACCCCCTACAGGGCAGAAAGTGTTGTTTTTGCATTTGAAGAAAATGTATAGTTCAATTATTTTTTTTAAATATACTAAATATTTTTCTAACGGAGAAAAAACCTTCAGGTTTTACCTAAAAAGATCTGTTGCACAGTAAAAAGTTCAATAAGTGGCTTGATATTTATTATAAATACATTGTGTAATATTTTTCAACTTTAAAAACGATCTCCTGAAAAATCAAGTTTCTTGATATATGACGTTGTTGAAAAGAGCGAGTTAAATGTCTTTATCCAATGGTGTGGAAATAAATAGTATTAATGTATGATTTATTTTGATCGCATTAAATGTCATAAAAGTCCCACACGTGAGTGGTTTAAAATGAGTGTTTAATGGCTTTTGATTACATTTCATACTATTTTATTACCTCTCGTTAAATAAATGGACCCATTAAATAAAGTGTCGAATCAGGGTATTCCAATTCAAATTGTATTTTCATTAAAATGAATACCCACCCCTCCGAGTACAACTGGTTAAATATTAATTCTGCTGGCTACCAAAGTTCCGTTCGCGGAAACGATATCTAGGCTACGAAATGCAAAGCTGAAAAGCATCCAAGGGGAGGAAAAACAATAAGGCATGATATTATTTTCTTAGGGCAACCCTTAAAAATAATGAAATGAAAATGTAACCTTCCTACGATTCGTATTATGCTTCAACAATCGTCTCAAATCCACGATTCAATAATCTCAAGAAAATTCCTTTTAGATTTCTATTTTCATATTCTCCCTGACAAAATGTCAGACGATACGGAGTATTTAAGTGCTTTTGAGATGGATATTGACGTTTTTGTTCATATCTTGATTGTATAATACGGTTTGTCGGTTATTGACACTCTTATATAGCTCTGAATACAAGTGGATCATGTTTAAATCAATTGGTAACTTATCAAATGATTCAATTATTTTTTGACAAGAAGCTTTATTGAAATAATCGCATATTTTTTTACTGGAATTACTTTCTTGAATTAAATTCAGTATTTAAGATCGAATTCATTATTTTAAAGTGTATAATGTCGTCTCTCTTAGGGCATAAAAGATATTAATTAATCATTTTAAAACAGAAGCGTGATTGACTTTTCGAGTATCATAGATTCACAAACATATTTGACTCGACGTCCATTTTTCAACGTACATATTTTACATCGCCCAATTTTTGAAAACTGTATGTCTATTACGGATAAAGCTAAATATTAAGTTAATCTATAGGTACGTACATTTTTTTGTTTACACCAATATATTGAAACAAAATGTGAATTATATAATTGAAAGTACGATGTTTGGGGAAAAAAATCATTTCAATTAAATTTTTAAAGATATATAGTTTATAAAGTCGAGATGAAGAGATCAATATGAAGATATTACTTAAGGGCGCTTGTCCACTGCCCGGAATTTTACCGTCCGGCAGTCCAGTTTTGAAAAATAAAAGCGACTACGACAGTTTAGCATGATCGAATTTACACGCAACGTGTTCACGCACCGATCAAGAGCTCTGATCCGAAGAAAGATGGACAAAAGCACAAGCCAATCCAAGACAAACACTGCAATATATCGTTCCGAACATTTTTTATTTGTTGCCGACGGATGTTAGAGGTCAAAATAAAAGATGGAACAAAGGCAAAATAAAGGAATGGGTAAATGATCAAGAGTTAACTTTATGAACATTGTAAAAAAGATTATATTGTTAATTTTTCTCCTTTTTTGTGTGTATATATTAGGTTAAAATGGTTAAAAAACAATAAAAAAAATAATAATAAATAAATAAATAAAAAAAAAAAAAAAAAAAAAAAAAAAAAAAGAAAATGATCCTTTTTAAAAGCTAACTTACGTGCCGGATGGTAAAATTCCGTGTAATTCCTTGTAGCGGACAAACACCCTATGTATACGAAACGATTTATGAATAAGAACACAATTAAATATAAGATAATCCATTAATATGTGTTTGGTGCAAAAAAGAGTGTTGTGAAAATCTCCACATTTGTGTGTGGTGAAAATAGGGTTATGTTACCTTTAGCGGAGTCGATAACGTGATGTTCAGCAGCGTCGCTTGCCCTTCTCGCTCTGAATATGGCGTTATTGCCATATGTGTAGGCCCCTATTAGCCTCGATCCCGTTGGCGAAGTGTTCTGCAACAAAACATATCATCAATACCCCAGAGTAAATGTGCATACTAAATATGTAAATGTCCAGGCCTCGATATTCTTACTTCTTAATTTAACGTATCCTAACTTGAGATGGAAGATCTACGTTTCATACGAAAGAAGATGGAAGTCTGAGTAGGTATTAGGCCTGGCCGTTTTACTTTTTTCTATTTCTTAATGGGATCAAAAGGTGCCAAATGGTTCTTAAATAACATGTGTGAAATATCAATTTATTATGATAACTCTCTCTGTCTCCGGATTGATGTCGAAAATTCATTTTTTCGTGATTTTCGAGGTCAATTACAGTTTGGATTCCAACCAATATATATTTATATATATTTGTTTTAAATACAAACGTCATGATTTCAGACCAGTATTACAAGCATTGTCGAAAAAAATTGAAAAAAGATATGTTGTAATGGTTTGGGCATGTGGAACAAATAAGTGAAGAAGAACAATAAAACAAATTTATGAGGCAAATGTAATTTTAAATAGAAGTAGAAGAACACCGAGGGAAAAAAATTACATGATCAGCTATTTCAAATACTTAAATGTCGTCAGATCAGGGGTCGGAATATCGGCGTGTATGTATGAGGACATGCATGAATGTGGGAGAGGCGAAGATTGTTCCCAAAGGCAGATGTTAGTTTGTGATGGCGTTCTTTTCTCTTGGTCTACCCTTCGGGAAGTTAGTTATTTATGTTATCTTAAAATTAGGTACTTGTGATACATACATCAAATCATTCATGTTTTATTTTATGATATTTGACGTACTTTTAGGGAATTTATATTTATGTTCCCAAATTTCGTCACATACGGTAATCCAGTTTGGATAAAAATATCGGAAAAGTCGTACCATTTATGTATGTCGCCCCACACGTTCGAAACGAAGCGAAATAATCATCAAGCCATTGTGCGATACTCCCCTCATCACACGGAACTCGATTTAGTATTCTACCCTACTTCCATATTGGCCAGACTTCATTTCCAACTTCTAATCAACCCCGCGGGGTTTCCCGCATTACGAGACACACAAATATCCACAAAACAAAAAATAATGTTAGCAAAACTAAGGCACCACGTAATGCTTGATATCCGAATTCGTTTTGACGTTTGCCGAAAAAATATTCAAATGGAAACTTTTTTCAAAGAGCGCCAGTCTTTGGGCGAAATGAATATTCACCCTAATTCTCTCATTCCCGATGATTTTCAGATTAATCCGACCAATCTCACTTACCGAAATAACCACTGAGTATCTATTTACCATGTAGTAATGACTTGTGTGAATTTCTCCGATATTAATGTGCCTTTTCAACGTTTGCACATGGGGATATGAAAAATGAGTGTTTTTCATATGTCGTTCTATTAGAGGCAAAAATATGTTTTCTTTATAAAAATGGGCAAGAGCACATCTTACGATATTATTGGAACCTGATTCGATTTTTTTCTGCATTGATATCTCAACGTAAATGAAGAAAAATATGAATGTCTGGGTATTTACGGGGTTTACGACGCTTAGGAGATACATGAATGTGGAAGAGGTGAAGACTGTTTGCGAAGACAGATTCGTATGGCGTTTAATTCTCTCTGCTTACCCAAACAGGGAATCAGCGAGACGGTAAGTAAGTTGAATCAGTTATATCATAATATTTTGGTTGGTTGGAAGATATTGCTTTTTGGTAATAAGCCTACCAATGTACGTATTTATTTTCTTTACATGAAGTTTAAATAAATAAATAAAATATATTTTATCTTTCTTTTGTTTGGTATTCATAATTTTAACGAAATAAGTATGTAATAGGCTGTTTATTTAAACTATTTTTTATTATATTGGTTTCATTTCTTGGATAAAAAATTAAACTTTTATTTTTTTACGTGTGTGAATAAAATAACTGGTCGAAATAAGAATGAAATATAGAAAATCATGTTTTTATGCGTCTCCTAGTAGGTTTAAGATGGATAGTCTCTAATTTTTAATAAAATACACAATTCATGAACCATAGATGGCGCTGAAAGCACGTATGTGAAAGGATGTGTCAATTGCAGACCAAATACAACATTCAAAATTTGAGTTCTATGGTTGTCAATCATGGGTAGAATGGTGAATGTTACACGTTGTAAATGATCAATTAAACCAGCCTGTGACAAGTTGTAATCTCTATTAGTACTCAGACTTCCATACTCTTCTTTATCATAAGATCTTCTTTTTAAATATGAAATACGATTGTTTAAAAATAACTAATTTTACACACAAAAACATTCATGAAATTTCATCAGGAATGATTTATTACCAAACTTATCTGCAACAAGACTTATTCAATTAAAAATATCCAGCGTATTTTTAGACAATGAGAGTGACAAGATAATTAGATTTTCCCCTTTATGTGGAAATGGATCGTTCTTTAATTCTTAAAAAATAAAACAACTTTGTTTTAACCACTTTTGGTTGGTACACTTTATCCAACCAGTTTCGACAAGAACCTTGTCATCATCAGGGTTTATGTACTAAATTCTAAAACATTGAAATACTCATTATAAAAACTCCTAAATTTATGTTATGAGTCATGTGTCATATTTTTATATGGTGTACGGAGTGCGTGGAAGTTTTTGGTAAGGGAAGGGTAATTAACTACGAGTATTTCAATGTTTTAGAATTTTGTACATCAACCCTGGTGATGACAAGGTTCTTGTCGAAACCGGTTGGATAAAGTGTACAAGTAAAAAGTGATAGGAATATAGTTGTTTTATTTTTTTAATTGTGCCACAAAGTATCTGGAAAAAACATTCAAGAAACGTTTTTTAATAATTCAGTAAAAATATAGGAACAAGTATCAATGTATATCAATGTACATATTTTGTATTTAAATTTGAGTCTGCATGAATTCTCCTTGTGAAACATTGTGTCAATGTCTCGGTGATGATATTGGTATTATACTTGTACCGGCACCATTTCATAAGAAAACAAAAAAAAGGAAGTTTAAAATTTCGTAAAAAAAACTGTCTAAAATTGTTTACTCTAAACTACTATAATGGGTAGAATTGGTGAATGTTACACGTGTGTAAAGTGATCACTCAAACCAGCCTATGACGGTCGTAAGCCCCGTAAATGCCCAGACTTCCATATTCTTCTTCATCTTTGATGAAATATCAAAAAATAATATGAAAATAACTCCTGTAATTGGAGATAATCCAGATTTTGTGAACAAGTATTTGGACACACTCAAAATGTTACTATAAAGAGCATTTTTTATTTGTAAGCATTTTCGCAATATTAACATAATTATTAATTGATATAATACTAAAAAATAGTTGAAAAATAGAAGTAAATATAATATGATTTTTTTTATAAATTGATGATAAGGAGGGTTGAAATGAGATATATCGCATCATTGGAATGCACCTTATTTCGTTGCATGTCTTTTAAAAAACCATATAGCTTTTAAAAAAGTATTTTGTGCCAAAAAAAGTATTTTGTGTAAAAAAGTGCCATCGGCATAGGAGACTCAGTAAGGGGAAAATTATTGTAATTTGTAATTATGTGTATGATATATGATGAAATAATAATAAATAAATATATTTAAAGCTGTTTATACCTTAAAGTGAAATCCATTATCATACGTAACTTTTTCCCTCAGCATGTCAACAGTTTAAACACTGATGCATTGAAAATAATGAAATGTAAATATTGACAAGACCCATCTATGTATAATCAACTAATTGCCTGCCTTCGTTTTGTAGTGGTTGACACATTTTGCTATCATGCTGGAGATCCCGTTTTCAATTCCCAGGTGGGTCAAAATAAATATGACTTTTTATTTTGATGCTCACACTACTTTCTCATTTCAAACAATCTTCGCCTCTTCTGTATTCATGCATCTCATCAAACTTATCCACCATTATTCCGACTCCTGACCTGATCACTTTTAATTACCCAATTGAAAAACTTTATCAAGCCAAGTGTTTTTTGATCTTCCTGCTTCTATAACCAACTACTTTCGCCTCATAAATTGGTTTTGAAAGCTGTCCACCATGTTCAGATCTGGTACAGAAGAATCTAGGCTTCCTGACAGATCTGCTCTTGCAAAACAATTTTTTTTTAAACTATGTTGCGAAATTTATTGAAATGTGAAACAACACAAAGTTGCATCTCGATTTAACCGTGAATTTACAATTTAAAGCTTTCAATATACCTGTCACTACCAATCTAAATAAATACAAGTTTGTAAATCCATCAAGAAATTTTCATCATGAATAAGTTTTACTTTTCTTCCTTCACTCATTCAATTCACATACCCAAACCATCTCAATACATCTTTCTTAATTTTATCGATAATGCTTATCTCAGCCATGCATTATTTCCTCATTCGACCATTCAAACAATTATCATACATCGTTTTGACGCACATTCGTCTGAGGGGTAGTATAAAATAATTCTCGTTATGAAAAAAGTCTAATTTGTAATTTTACACTATCCTTATCATTCATCGTTCACTTTGTGTAATACCACTTTAATTAATACTAATTCGTGACTACCGGTTTCGAAATAATCCTTCCATAATCAAGTCATTTAAATTGAACTATTACGGTCTGACATATATGTAAAAATTATATTTGAAAGAGAGAAAGAAGACAAATGAATCACAGTGGGAATATTTTTAAAAGTTGTCTCGAAGTTAAATTTAGTTGGTTATTTATTATGGGTAAGTCTTTATTGCTTTCTTTATTTATTATGTTTCTTTTTAAATGTCAATTTGTAATTTATGTTTTTTTTTTTAAATGTTCAAGTACTATCTGCCCACTGATTGCAAACGGCTATATATGGTATCAAACGTTTTGATCAATATCACTAGTCCGTCTTTGGTCGGTTGGAAGATATTGCTTTTTAGCAATAAGCCCGCCAATGTACTTTTTTTTATTTTCTGTACATGAAGTTTAAATAAATAAATAAATAAATAAATATTATTTTTGGCAGTCACAAATTCGTGTATATTGAAGTGGTATTACACAAAGTGAACGATGAATGATAAGGAGAGTGTTATATTACCATACCACAGAGTCAACAATGCTTTCAATATGAAAAAACTATTTTAAGTAACAACATTAAACTATTTATCTTGTTAATTTCATCTAAATCCATATGATATTTCTATTATAGTCCAACTTTCAGCATAACATAACTTAACATAATGTTCTGAGTCATGTGCCCAAAATACAAAATCACTAATTACAGCCCCCAGCTGTTTTAAATCTATATAGCACAAAAGTTTGCAGATGGCTCTGAAAGGGATTTTATCAAACCCAAATCGATTATCCAAATTTTAATAACACCAATTAGAGCCAAATTACATCCCCGAAATTCTAATTTTGTTTTCTATAGATTATTTGGTCGGTTCGGACGGTAATACAAAATAATCCCTTTATATTTTAGTATATTAATAATGTAACTAACGTTAATAAATTAAGTAAACTAATTTTTATATTATTTATTGATTCGGTTTTAACTTTGTGGAATGATATGTTTGTTCAAAAAAATAAACACATATATAATTATCGAATTGATTATTGATCCTGTTGGGGACGACAAAAATGCATTTGATTTAAAAAAAAATTATTTAGTGTATAAATAGTACTATATTAATAATGTATAGTATTGTTTGCACGCTGGTTTAGATATTGTCCCGACGAAGAGACGGGTACGTCTTGTAACCGGTAGTTTAAAATCTTTTCATTAATCGAATCAGCAGCCACTTTATGGTATTATCTTTCCATTTTGAATTTCAGTTTCACTTGATCAATACCACTATTTATAAATATCTGTTGTTATACGTGTTTTGATGCGTTTTGCATAATTTTGAAAATAATTAAAAATGATGCAAAATGTATCAGAAACACGTGTCACAATGGATTTAGAAATAGTGGTATTTACCAAGTAAAATTTAAAATGAAAATAGACTCAATAAATTTAATTAAAATCTCATTTAGTAGGTACATACTTACATTACTAATATTTTGTAAAAATGACACACCACAAAGTTTGTGCTACCAATTTAGAAATATTTACAAATAATTACCGTGTGGTAAAATCTATCCAGTTCAATTTTAGTTTTACTCAGTAAATACCACTTTTTCGTAAAATAATGCAGAATGCATCCTAACACGTGTCACAATTTTTTTTCAATACTGGTATTTACTATGTAAAAAAATAATTACTGGTTAAGAGTGATAAATGTTATTTTCCTATTAAAGTAAATTAAAAATTTATTTAGTAAGCGCTGCTTCATTAAGTTTCTGTTTGCATCATTGTATTCGTAGTTCAATTAGAGTACTTAGAATTGCAAGTGAGATTATTTATCAGTCTTGTGAAAATACACGACAAATGGGAAATTTGAAATTTGTTCATGCTTTGCTGCAGAAATATCCGTTAGAAAATAATATCCGTGGGAAGATAGTAGGGTGAACTTTATATATTTCTGGAAGAAAGCTCTTAATAAATAAATTTTATGCCGTCATAACCCATTTTATTGCGGCTATCAGTTACGAACATTTCTTATAACTTACCTTTGATACCAAGTAAATAAGATATTTTATACCTGGTAAACACGATATTTGTTATTTGTTTATTTATAATTGTAATTTACTTAATATATATAAGAAACTTGATTATTTCCAATTTTTTATCCATTTTCTTTAAATTTTGTTGGAAAAAATAAACATCGTATAAAATCTAATTTGTAAAACACTTGTAACATATAGTAATCGTACACGAGAAAATGACCAACTACCAAAACGTAAAATGCTCAGGAGGGCCATTTAAGTCAGTTTTACTTGGCAACAAAATAAACATCAATGCAGTTAGTCATTTTTACCAGGTCAATATATTATACTTACAAGTTTAAAATCCTTTGGGACGTTTTTCAGGGCATATTAAGCTAGTAGGGTATCAAATAATCAATGATCACTGTTTGGTAAAAAAAATGCACTTGGTCACTTTCTCTTGTATGACTACGATATAATGAGTTTGGAGTTTTTCAATTAATACACGACTAGTTTTGAGAACGACCGATTTGTATTATTTTTGTATTGTAAGTATTTTTAAATTATTTTTCTCACATGTGCTACAAATTAAAACATACAATAATGAGCCTTTTTTTAATTTTCCCTGGTCAAGTGCACATTTAACAATACTTATTTATAAAACTAAATGTGGATGTTAAAATTATATGACAAAATAGGATATAATTAACAAATACGTTAGTACCGTAAAACTCATTGATTTTTCTGGAAACTTTTGTTTTTCTTTATTTTTACTAAAATTCAACATATTATTTTTTACTTTATGTTAACTCCATACAGCAAAATATTTTTTCTCAAATATTTTGTTTATTTCACACTTTTTATTTTATTTGGAAAAGCGTAGCTGTAATCAGATATTGTAGTGACATTTTACGTACCTTTAAGGGTGTGTAAACATAATTATTAGTTTTTAACGGTGTTTTTGTACTCGTATGTTCTTTTATGGTGGTCTAATGCAAACATAAAAATAACAACACACATAAACTTAACACTGAAGTATATTTTATTAACTTGTTGATATCGTAGAGTGAATGATAAAAAAAGCTTTTTATGAAGAATATACACATTATATTAAAATAAATACAAACCTTTTTAATATTATTGCTACTCTTTTATCCGAGGTTTTTTTAATGTATATGTACTAGTTATATAAAACCACACATTACTGTGGTTCAGTCTGGTTGAATGAAAAAGAAAAATAAAATTAATCACGCTCTTTCGTGTTTCATTTTACAATGGCTGTGAAGCAGTGAAAATATAAAAATCTGTCAAACAACAATGCAATCGAAATCATTGAAAAGGCTAAGTAACAGCAAATGTCAAGAATTACACTGTTGACCATGTTCATAAGCAATGTTTCGTTAAGTGTGTTTCGTTCTTACTATCGCGTATAAAAACAGTTTAAAAAAATACGAGACACAGATTTTATATACAACATTTTCGTATTGACATAAATGCAACGTTGAGTCGAAATTTCAAAACAATCGTTCAATAAATGTAAAATACTTAATTATCGTATATTAAAACTTTATTTATTTAGATTTTTGTATTTCTTTTAAGAAATGTATTTTCGATGAAGCTTCATCGAGTTATATCTATGAAAAATAAACATTCATAATATATTTTTTTAAACTGTCAAAGGAATATTGAACTGTCAAGTATTTTTTTTTTAATTTAAAAGTCAATAATATCTAACCATTCCGCAAAAAAGACTTCAAATATTTATTTTTAAGCACAATTTGTTTGAAAAATGAAAATAACACATTATTTAAATTACATACCAAAACGTCTTTACTATCGCTTACATTCATCCTATAAAAGGACTACAAAGTTTCATATTAGAGAATTTCATTTCCTGTGAAACGAACGGGAAAATCTTTCATCAAGGATGTATTTATTTCCTGAATATGGTTTTTGAAGTAGGAAGTTAATTTTATACGCTGCCTTTTAATAAACGTTCTTCATTCGCCAAGAGCTTTAATATATGAGTTTATATATGTACCCATACTTGAAACGTTTAAACCGCAATGAATAGCGTATTACTGCTCATTAAATTCCTACTTTGATAAGTGATATATTCAATTACATTTTTTAATAAACGTTACAAAACATGTCTCATACTTCATATTAATGAAATTTGTAAAAAAATATTTTAAAAAAATTAACTTTCAATTAATAATTTAAATTTCTACCTGTATATTTTTGAAGCAAAGTCTTCTATGGTCTGTTTTAAACTTTAATTGGTTATAATTTGTTCAAAGAGTTAGAAAAGCACTTTCCAGCTTTCTCAAATCCCTCGAAGCTTTCCCTGGTACCTATTTGAAGTTTATTAAATTTATTTATCAACTTGATTTAAGAACTTTACGATATTTTATGTTTCATTTTAATATTTTAGTGCATATTGTAACTTCAGACAGAGCTTTCACAATTATTTTGTGTTTTTCAAGCAATGCGATATTTGCTATTTATTTTTTTCAGAAAATACTTTTTTTTATACATAAAAACCAAATCAATTTAAATATAAAAAAAATGCAACCGCTAAATATTATGTTTTTTTTTTATTTCAATTACATTAAATTATTCATTCAATCAAATTTCAAACTATGGATGGGTTTTTTGTGAGTGATAACTGATTCCAAATTAATCAAGATATCAATATTTAAAAATGTAATAAAAATTACCATTATCTTCCATTATACAGACAGAAATTTTTAGTCAATTTTTTTCTTCAAAAAAAGGTTTGAACATAATATTCATTAATTTTATTACTTATGAAATGTTTTTGCGAGATAGGTTGAATGAAAAAAGCTTTGTTAAGATTCATAAATATATGTATATTTAGTTGAAAATTCAGTGTGTTATTATTAGAGGTACATTTGTATTGAGTGATAGTAATTGACTTGCCATAAGACCAGGGACTATGAAGTTGGAACACAGAACAATACTTGTCTAGATAATCTTGAGCCGATATATTGTGTATCCTGTACCTATCAAGGTTCACGTTACCCAAGTATAGATCCAATTTTGGGTCGATCCTTTGTTCTCCTGAACTATGGACTTCTAATCTTACCTTTCTGCTTCTCTCCCATCTCTTCCACTCCTCATGTCTCACGTCTCAGAATCTACGTACCTAGTTTAAAAGTATCCACTGTCGGTGCACACAAATAAGCTTTTGTCTATTAAAGGTCTTTTCAAACTGTCAGCTTAGTTCTCTCGCTAGCTTTTACTTTGCAGATTACTGAGCTGAATGTGGAACAGATTCCCACTCCTTTCATCTAGAATACTTGCTGCAATTTAACTATCTTTCTACCATATTCTCATAATTTATAAATTAAGGATTTTCATACATAAATAATCACCTCTTTTTTGTATTTTTTTACAAATACAAAGGATTTACTAATCTTTTTTTTATTCATCCTTTGGTACCTTTTTAATTAATAAAGGCTGGCTTTTTTTCTGGAATATTTGGAAAAATCTAATACGAGTGCAGCTCTGTGAAATTACATGAATATTTGAATGTAAAAAGCAGCAGCAGGGCCAGTTTTTAATTTTTTTTAAGTTAACACGACTAGTTCGAAAATTACAGATGGTTCGTTGCAAGTGAAAATACAACTCACATGCAATACATTATTTAGTTACATATAATGTTAGTTTATCATTTTACCTGATGATGCAGATTTTGAATCTTATTTTTTTTACGACAAATATTTAAAAAAGCTATTTAAATGATCTTACAGACTAGCCCATAGTAAAAAAACAATTAAATCTTTATTTAAAATGTAGCTTTGTTTTAAAATCACTATAATATATAATATAGTGATTTTAAAACAAAGTTTTAATTTGTGAAATTATAAAATGGAAAATCACATAGTTAATGCTTCAAATATAAATTAGAATTAAGTAACTAAGTCCGCTTTCAAAAATATTACCATTCTTATTCCTTTATTTTTTTCCTCTCTCAGTCAAAGAATGATAATTATAGTAAAAATATTTTTTTTTGTATTATACAAATAGGAGACCGTAGAAATTTCACATAAGTCTACATTTGACTTCATGATTGAATAGATTTTCTAAACCGGTAGTCATGAAGTAGTATTATTAAATGGTATTACACAAAGTGACCGATGAATGATACGAAGAGTGTTATTTTACCACAACACAAAGTTTACAATGCTTTTTAAATACAAAATACTTTTGATAATATTTATGACGAAGGTAAGTCGATGTGACGTATTTGAGCATTTACCTAGGTCTTTACAATTTTATATTTTATCTCATGAAAGCTGACATACGTTTCACGTGACAAGCGAAATTGAGCTAGTATTTAAAAGAGACAGGTTTGTGGTATTCTACTACATTCCTACTTCTATAATAATATTTTTCTGTTATCTCTGATTTTTCGTCTTACTCATGTCACATTGTAAATACTCATATGTTTAAATAAATAACTGTAGATTTCATTGAAAAATGTGTTAGTATGTACAGTCTGTTCACAGTTATTTTACATCTAGTTTTTTTTTTATTATTTATTTAGCAACTTTAAAATAAATAAAAAAACTAGAGGTAAAAAAACTGTGAACGTTTTTTAAAATTATTTATTTGGTAGTATAAATAATTAAAAAAAACTAGAGGTAAAATGTCTGTGAACAGACTGTACATGTACATACCCAGGGGCGTGCCTTCCATATAGGTAGAAAAGCAGTGTGTATCCTAACTTACCCGCGTGATAAAGAAAAACGCAACCAGTACCTACCCTACCTTACTAGGTAGTACCAAGCTTACCCAACTACCTACCTCAACTGCCAACTATTAAGTGGTATCAGCTTACCTTAGCACCTACCTCTACTGGCTACCCTGATTAATTATCTGTGCACGCCACTGCATACAACGTATATATGTAATGTTTTAAGATAATACTCTAATAACATGATGGAAAGGTATCAGACATACACTTTAGGTACCAGTCCAAGGTAACTTAATAATATATTTTTTTAAACTATATATTTTCATTCATCGGATACTGGATAATTCACCCTATGGATGATATGTCAATATAGGAGATGTCTCAACTTGAGATAAAACGATTATATTTTTTTTGTTGCTGAAAGAAGATTCAAGTCTGAACGTCTCGAGGCTTAAAAAAAGTGTGTTGAGATGGTTTGGACATGTGAACGAATGAGAGAGGAAAAAATGGTTAAACAAATTGATCAGGCAAAAGTTGTTGGAAATAGGAACGAAGGAAGACCGAGGAAAACTAGGCATGATCAGGTATGTCAAATCCTTGAAAGCGATAATGTGGAATTACATGAATGTAGAAGAGGCGAAGAATGTTTGCAAAGACAGATAAGTGTGGCATTCTCTCTACGTACCCCTGCGGGAAATGGCGTTATAGTTATTTAGTTACATTTCATTTTTTTATCTTTTTTTTGCGCATTCACTTATCTAAGATCTTTTTGTTCTTATCTCTACTTCTGTTGAACAATTTTATTATTAAATTAAGTACCTACTACAACTGATTCAGTTCTGTCACGCACAAGATATACCATATTTATATTTATATAGTGTGTGTGTGTGTTTGTGTGTGTGTGTGTGTGTGTGTTTGTGTGTGTGTGTGTGTGTGTGTGTGTGTGTGTGTGTGTGTGTGTGTGTTTGTGTGTGTGTGTGTGTGTGTGTGTGTGTGTGTGTGTGTGTGTGTGTGTGTGTGTGTGTGTGTGTGTGTGTGTGTGTGTGTGTGTGTGTGTGTGTGTGTGTGTGTGTGTGTGTGTGTGTGTGTGTGTGAAAGGGTATTATTTTTTTACGTCACAATAATGGGATGATAAGATATTGTAAAAAATCTTTATTTACAACATTTTTTCATCTCACTAATAGATGTCTCTAGTGTAACACTACTAATGTTTCAAAATTCGTTCATATATATAGAACTACCAAGAATTTGAGAAGTGTGGTTGTCGGTAATGGGTAGAATTGCTGAATTTTACACGTGTGTAAAGTGATCACTTAAACCAGCCTATGACGGTCGTCAGCCCCGTAAATGCCCAGACTTCCATATTCTTCTTCATCAAAGATGAGATGTCAAAAAATAATATGAAAAATCATTATGTTTAAAAATATTTATACGTATTAATTTAAATTCTGATAAAATATTGATTAAAAATATACTTTTCCGAAATACATCACCATTATTGTCTTTATTTCTGTTGAACAATTTCCCACCCCTTAACCCCCCCCCCCTCTAGTTATAACCCCCCCCCACCCACATCTAAATTTACAATTTTTTTTTTGCTCGTTAGTTTTTGTAATCACCTGTTGAAGAAAACATCTGTAGTTTTAGAAACTTCTCGTGTGTAACGAAATAAAACTCAATAAGTGATATTATACTAGTGTTACTAGCTAATAATCAAATATATTAATGGTTTTAAATAGATTCCAACTTTAGGACATACGTTACTCCAAAAAGGAAAAAATTAAAAATAAAGTTACCCTTTGAGGAAACCAAAGCATTATTTAAATAAAAAATACAACGATTTAATTAACTACCGCTTTGTTCACTATCTAACGTACATTATAATAAAAATTACTGAAAACTTACTTCGAAATGAAATTTGTGATACAAAAACGTTTCGTGTAACTTTACGCCCCAATTAAACTTCATGTTTGCTATACAAATGCACAAAGAAAGCCTTAAAAATCTCAAAGGGTTAACTCTTTACCCTCTCTGATTAACTTTACGACGAAACAACATTGTTTGTTCAGTTTAAATTATAAATCGCTTTTAAAGCTCAAGTTTTACCGTCACGTAGCTCCACGTGCAGTCTTTAATTTCCACACCAGGCGAGAAATCACTATAATTATGATTATCATATTTCACGCGAATATCAACTCATCCGGATACGGATGTGCGTGTTTTCTTGTCATTAGATTAGCGGAATGTGCGGAAATTAATCAAGCACTTGTGCGCATAGTTGATTGCGATGGTTACAAAATGAAATTATGGGGTGAATTTGGAGACAGCGATGGTGAGGTAACTTTTTAATCGACCCAAATATAGTGATGGAAATGGAACACTAACGTCAGAAAAATACTTTTAAAGAAGCAGTACAACAAATATTACTATAGTGTTTAGTCTATAGTACAGTAGAGTCTCGATTTTCTGACCTAAAACGGCCGCGGCAAGGTCGGATAACACGGAAAATGATAAAATCAACATTGAAATTTTTGATGATTTTATTTGCACATCGAAAACTTTTTAAATATAACGAACTAAAATATCAAAATGCACTTACGGCACGGTAATAAAACATGAGGATTGTCGCTTGGCGCGCGAATATAATGCGTGCAGTTGGGTAAAAGAAATGAGAATTGCCCCGGTAGGTCGGATAACTCGAAAGATCTGAAAACCGAAGGTCGGATAACCAAGACTCTACTGTACTTCAGCTCAATTCAGAGCAGTGGTTCCCAAAGTGGTCCTTATGGACTCAGGGATCCCTGGGATATTTCTGAGTATCCGTGCAAGGTTTAGTATATAATAATAAATAGTTTTGACATATTTTTATTAAAAAAGAATTTATAATAAATAACAATGAATAAGTTATTAGCTAATTTTTTAACGAATTTCATCAACGATAATAATGCCATATTCTTTATTATTCATATTATTTTAAATCTGGAGTAAGACGCCGAACAGGCAGTAAATACTTCATGAACAAATTTTTTTATTCATATTTTACTTTAACGACACCATTTACCTACCATTCAAGACATAAAGTTTAGTTTGTATTTTAAGTAATATGCATTTATGTAGTTTTTCACCCAGTGTTCGTAGGCAAGATTTGAATCCTTGATTCATGCATCCTGTTTCGTAGTCTTTCCAAAATCTGATATTTTTTCTACCCCATCGTATGACATCATCGGTCTCACTGGTTCGCTTAGTATCTTTGTTTCGAATTCTGTCTCTGAGCTTCCTAATTGTGATGGCTCATGTCTCCACCGCATGCGTCATGATTGGTCTTATTCATATCTTGTATATTATATAGCGCCGTTTTCGTTAAAATCACCTCAAGGGTTTTTGGTATTTTGGCAGTTTAAATCCCTACTAACAGTAGGGCTGTATATTGAGATTAGATCTAAACTCAGCAGTATTTTAGATAGATCCACGCCAACGGACTTGAGAAAACGTTTCGGCCGCGATGGTTTACGAAGTGATCATTTAACCATCCAATGATATGACGTAAGCCCTGTAAATACCCATACTTCGATAATCTTCTAAAAAACAAAACTGTTAAAATAACTCCTAAACTAAGTGGACAGGACACTGCAGACTGAGGAAACACATGACAAAAATCTCACTTCATAACACTCCAGTATTCAGATTTTGTATGGAGGATGACGAAACGCCAATCCACATTCTTTACAATTGTGATGCACTTGCTCACAAACGAAGTCACATCCTTGGAGGACCTCTACTGGACTCCGAGAAGGTGAAACTCCTACCACCAAGACAGGTCGTGAGTTAAATGACCCATGTAGGTCTTGGCAGTGAGCTGACCCTTGAACCCAAAAAAAATTGGAGAAACACAAAATTCAACACACTCATAATTTTGTGAGTATATTATACCTATCTGCTCAGATATGCATTTTTTAAAGCTTAAAAAACTCCAAAATTATTTTAATCTATATACTTACTTATATACATATATTTATTTCTAATAGTGAAGTTTTTACTTGAAAAATAAGTGAGTGGATAGATTTTTGATCCACTGCAAGAAAATAAAATAAGCATTTAAATTTCAATCAAAGGAACTCTCAGAAAATTCTCAAGTTGGATTAATTAAGGCATTTAATTAAGTGTTGAAATGGGCATTTACTAGACAAAGTTTCGTGAGGAGTTACTGGGAGTATAAATACGTCTGTCAAGATAACTATCGTACCAGACATTCAATTCATGAATCTAAAAGGGGGTTACCTAAACTCTATTGAAGCAATTTATCGATCGCAGAATGAACGTTTCTTAAGAAATCTGATGAATGAAAAGAAAACACAATATTCATAGTAATATTACATTCTTGAACATCTGATAAAATAAATATTGGAGTAAATATCTTCAATTAGAAAAATAATAATAACCCGCAAAGCTTCTACTTTTAGAGGCTTGTCTGCAGGTTAGGATAGTAAAGATAGGAAATGTAAGTATAAAAATGCATTACAAATACTTAGACCAATTAAAAATAAACCTATCTTGGATTTACTTTGCGATTGGCGGGAATCGAATCCGGGACGCTAATTTTGCAGTCTAACGTCTACCCATCGACGCCACGGCGCCTGCATGCATAAAACTTCTGTTTTTTTTTGTTAAGAAAAAACCCTTAAGCCCTGTTATATAAGAGGCTTGTATATACATAGGTAAGACAGTAAGGATAAAGTCGAAAGTGCTCAGTGGTCATTTAAAAAAATGTTTGATACGATGTATTTCATTTTTAATTTTTAATTTCACTTAGTAAATACTAATTTTTGTATAGTGAAGTATTTATTTATCAAGTAAATACCGCCATTTAAGAAAAATTATATTTTTTAAGTAAATTTAAATTCAAAGTAGACAAGTGACTGCCGAATCAAATAATGAAATCATCACATTTCTATTTGCTCCATTTTGTCTTAATATGTTACAGAATTCCTTTGTATAAAATTTATCGGTTAATCATTTAATTCATTTCAATAATATTTTTTCATTTTGTAAAGGATTATAAGAATAAAGTCCTCGCTTAAGGATAAAAGCTTTGAACGAGGTATCAATGCAGAATGTTATAGAAGATGAAAGAACAAAGGCTGTCCACAATAGAAAGTACTTTCGTAAAATGTAAAACTTTTGTTTGTTGACAATGACAAATTTTTAATCCTTTGATGCCTCACTTGGTCAACAGAGAAGTTTTAAAATATTTGTGAGATGCAAGTTCTCGCGCTGACAATTTTAATTATTATATTGTACTTTTATATTTTGATTAATTAAGGATAATTTCTGGTAGAGTTCATAAATCTGGCATATATGATCTTTTAAATACATGCATTTATATATGGGTACCAGCTACCTCACAAGATTCATGTATGATGTTAATCAGTTTGCTAGTTTTATTATCAAACTGGTTCCCTCACTCATTCTCATCCTCACCCATCACTCACTCCTTTCAAGAAAGTCATAAATCAAAAATCGTCTATTTTCAGTTATGCATGTTTTTGGAATGCCCAGAAAATGTGCTATATTCCAGCAAAAGAGGCATATTTTAAACTTAATATTTACCAGAAACAAGGCAGACAAATGTTGTTTTTGCATTTTGAAGAAAAGGTATTGTTTAATTATTTTTTTGAATATACTAAATATTAAAAAAAAAATCCTGCAAGCTTTACCTTAAAATATCTCTTACACAGTAAAAAGTTCAATAAGTGGCTAGATAATTATTTTTAATGCATTGTATTGTTTTTTTTTAAACTTTAAAAACGATGTCCTGAAAAATCAAGTTTTTCGATAAATGACGTCGTTGAAAGGAGTAAGGTATGTTGAGATATTACGCATTCAACCAGATAGCATACTATCAAATAACTGTAGCTTTTGAAAAATTATTATAATTCACAATTTTATTACATTTTTTGTAGTACCATATGGCGCCACAAGTTGTCGTTCAAACACAGTTTCATAACATAAAAGTTTGGAAAACCCTATTTTTTCCCCTTTGCTCTTTACAAAAAAATTCTCCATATGTATTTCATAAATCATACTAATATATAGTATATAGAAGTGCAGTAAAAAGTATGAGATTGTGTAATAAATCGTAACAAATCCAGAGTAAAAGTTTATTTTTTCTGAAAACAATATCGTTTTCCAATTGGAGTTATGAGTAAAAGCTAGGGTTATCGGTTAGTTTTAGCTAGAAAACCTTTTCTTCGCCAGCATTCGCCGTAATAATATCCGTTCGCTTTCAACTCAATTTGCAGATTAACTACATTATAGCTCCATTTATTTAGAGAGCTTTCAGCTTATACGGCTATGGAAAAATCGGAAAGACCATAACTGGTGTTTGTGCTTTGTTAACATTACTAGTCACTTTTTCCTATTTGAAAAATAAACTAAATATATTTTTTTAAAAATCATGAGTCAATGCAAGGTTTTTTTTTAATGAAATACACCGTCATCTTAAAAGCATTAAATATTAAAATTAAAATGTAACTTTGTTTTTAAATCACCATAAATATTTTACTATAACTATGGTATATTATAATGTCCACAGGTTTCGAAGCCAACCGCTGATTCGAGTGATGTTGAGTGATTGGAAACATTAAATGGAAGATAACTAAGTTAGTGGTTCAAATATAAATTACATGCATATAATATTGTGTTTATAACTTTGTTTGGCGATTTTTAAATGGTTTAATGGTTCAAATACGAGTACTCAATCTTCTAATTTATATTTTTTAACACTCATGTGAAAAAGGCATTTTTTTAAAACCTTTCAGCTTTAAAATGATATGCGTACATCCTTAACCATTTAATTCATGGTAAATACCCTTAACATAATGTTTTTTTGTATATATATATATTGCTTTTTTAATGTGTTATTTTACTTTTTTTCTATAGGATATTTCTAAATGTATACATATGTATTTCTTTTCATGTGAGATTGCACGATGCCGATCTTTAAAATTTTAAAATATTTCCATTTGTTCTTTAATATTTTGGATTCATTTAGTTAATTTTTTTTAATCATCACCACTTTAATTGGTTAAATATTACCACTGTGTCGATTGTGAGTATCAATTCAATCAACGAAGAAATTTTACTGAATTTAAAAAAAAAATGTAATAATTAAAAGCAATTTTTTTTAAGAAAAGCACATTTTTTTGAAGAAAAATAAAAGGGTAGATGAGCGTTTAAATTTTCAAATAAATATGACATCAAACGTTTACTAAGTATTCCTCAAATTAAAAATAGATCTTACTTTGAAAAAATATTAATAATTAAAATAAAAAATTTATATTGCAAAAGTTTAATTTTTTTTAATGAAAACATAATTTTGTTAAATTCGAGAGCGAAAAAAAATATTTTTTGTCTCAAATGTCATAATTTGGAATGGAAAATATTTGGTGCTTGACTCTTCAAATAAATCAGGGGGCATATCAAATAAATCATGATATGCCCCCTAATAACGACACTTATCATCCCCCGAGACATATTAATAATATTCAGTGGCCCAATTTATTTTATATCGCATCTTTATGTCCTTATCCATACCCAACGGTCCTTTAAGGGGCATTGCAAAGGTATTAAAGATAAGACCGTATTAATTAATCGTCAATTACTACATAAAGGCAAGGCAATCAGCCCTGTGCTCCTGATTCATGGATCTACATTAAAATATAATTAATAAGATTCCAAAGCATCCAAAGTCATGGTTTTTGAAAGAGATTGTCCTGGTTCTAACCATAATGTATGGAAATGAAGCACGAAATTGGCAAAATAAGGATCAAAGTAGACTGAATGCAGTCGGAATGAGATCTCACAGACAAATATGTAGCATTACGATGTATCTATATGATAGATTTTTAATGGTGATGTATGTTAAAAACAGAAGTCTGAGGATAAGCATTTACGATCAAATTTAAAAAAGCGTGTTTAAATGGTTTAGGCATGTGAATCGAATGAGTGGTTGTTTAGTTAGTTCAGAAGGAGTTTATCAGTAAGAAGTTCAGGGCGGCCCGGCGGACATTACAAATATTTCAACGGCATTTTTACAAAAAATATGTCGAAGGTAATTGTTTAAATGTATAAAGTATAAAAATATTGAATTCTAGTATACCTACGATGACCTTTAACCGATGATTTTTAAGGGAAGCCTTCCGGTGATATTTAAAACTCAATAAGATGTTTGTAATAAATTAAAGATATCAATTACAAACATGAAAAAATTCTGTTCATACTTAGAATTGTCGTAAACTTTTATTCAATCAAATTGACTTTTAATATTCGATGAAGATTTTTATGTTTAATTTAATATAAAATAAATCGAAAACAGTTAAACAATATTCGAGATATGATTTTATATAAACAAAATTTAAAAAAATAAATAAAAAACATTTTTACATAATAATATGATAAATTAATAAAGGCAAAATAATTGAGTGATTCAATTTTTATTTGAAATTGATTTAATACTTTTCAGCTTGAAACAAATAAATAAATATTTTTATCTTAAAAAAATACTGAATACAATTCATTGAAGGAGATATTTAAAATATGTCATAATATAATTTTTTTAATGTGATATTTACCAAGTGAAAATTAAATTAAAATCCGAAGGGAGGCAATTTTTTGACCATTTGACATAAAAATATTACGTTTATTATTTTGAATCCGACGTTTTAGCTTATTTAAATCGAATGGTATTTTTCCTTTATCTGCTGTAAAAACATTTTATCAAATATTTAATTCAATTTGAAAATAACTAGTTGAAAACCATTTTTTCGAGATTCCCCGTGGTAAGCATTTTACAACTTCTGTTGAATGTATGTACATATTATTGTTTAAACAAGGGATATAACTTTCATCTTGGTACGGTAACATTTATCTACAGAAAGACAAAACCAGTTTTATAGTATCATATAGATAAAAAGATACGATTTATCTGTGTCTGCGAACACAGACCATCGTCAGTTTTATCTAATTGAGAAATCGGAAACAAAATTAATTTCAAAGTTAACAAGCTATTGTAAACTTACCTGATAAGCAGTCTGGCCTGTTGTAAAGTAAAAAGCGATGTTGAGGTTGAGGATAAACGCGACGGAAGCACGCATTTTGACACGAAACTTTTTGATTTTTTAAGTTAATATTTTCAGCACGGATTTCACGCGACGAAAAGCTTGCTAGCACTTACGTGCTTACTTACAACGACATTTTGTCATTTTTAATCGAAGTAAATTGTGTGTTTTGGAATGTTTGTATTGAACCTTGTATTGGAGCTTTTATGTTCGCGGCAAAAAGCTTATTGCGATCGGGGCGTCGCGACGTCAGCTCTTATAGCGTCGGCTCTACCAGGGCGCAACTCGTACGCGTTTCATCACCCTAACAACCTTTATATAGTCGTACAACCCTCATACACTTCTCGGCTGTAGAGTATTTCCGTCAGCGAGCGAATAGTAATAAAAACCACAGGTATTATGCAACTTATATCCTTCGAGAATAGTTCTTACTGCTCCATCCAATTTTATTTTCTTTCTTTTGATAATATGATAATACGATACATTAAAAGTATATTTGTCGTTTTAATAGTCACTTTGTATTATAAACCACTTTTAACTTAAAGTAAATTGCGTATTTTTCTGATTTTATAAACTTCCATGAAGATTCCGTCATTGGACTTTAAGGAATTTAAGTTTTTATTCATTATATTATTGTACATATTTAGACTTGATTTACGCATTTTTATAATATTGTATTTAATTTCGTCCTGCATCGTTTTTAATATGTTATACGTACTAGTTTATTAAATAACCACTTAATCACTTCACTTCACAATGAAAATAATGATACTTCCTCACATTTTTGATAAAGGTTGTGATAAAATGTTCAGTATTAGTATCGTCCCAATTAGTACGAATTTAAATTGCCTGCTCTTTTTTTGTATTTGTGTATTTTAAAATACTTTCTTTATTTTCAAGAAATCGATAGGAATAATTGCATCGCATTACCGAGCACAAAAAGGCACGGACGCTTTAAATAATGATGTCTTTCTCATTCCACATAGAAACAAAGACTTATGCGAAGAGATCTCTTTTATATGAACACAGTCATGTTTTCCGTGTTACGTGTGCACTAACACCAGTTCGCAGGCACACATATCGGGAGTACAAATTTACTTTGGCGTTATAAAGGCATTAGCGAGTAAATAGGTATCGCCGTGTCTTTTCTTGATACCAACACGCTACAGCAACGCATATGTGTTGTTGTAATTTCTGCAGATCGGTATTAGGCAACTCTTTTATGATAATTAATTTTATATTATTTCTTGACATCTCAACATAGATAAAAAAGAATATAGAATTCTGAGCCTTTACGGGGCTTACTACCGTCATAGGCTGGTTTGAGTGATCATTTTACAGACGTGTAACATTCACCAATTCTACCCATGATTGACAACCCCACTACTAAAATTCTTAGAACTTCCATATATATGATCCAATTTCGTAACATAGTACTTGAATCACTAGAATATCACTAGACATCTGTTGGTGAGATGAATAAGCTTTTTTTATTGAGCAGAAACTCTTTCATTTCATTTGTGAAAAAGTATTGGGATACACTCAACATGTTGTAAATCATTACAAACATATACAACAAATATAAGTATATTTATATACATACTCATATATCCAGTTGACATCTACTTATCCAAACGAAATACAGTGCCGGCATTAGCATATAGGCGAACACACGATCTATTTTGTAATCTATTTTGTAAATTAAAAGTATTGTTTTAAATTTAAAAAGTTTTGATTGAAGTAAAACCTCAGCAGAATAAAGATAATTCATTACTTCATCACTTTATAAAACAAAATAATTGAAACAATGAAAGTACTTAAGATAAACTTAAAACATCAACACGAAATTAAATCGACAGTAAATTTTGTGACTAAGACGAAAGTATCTGTACAAATAAATAAAAAATACTTTGAAACCGTATAAAATGGGTATAACAATGACAACATTATTTAAAATCCGTTTAAAACTTCATTAATATACCTGAGAATATTATTATAAAAATTAAATTAAATTACAAATTATTTTTAATGGATATTAACGAAGCCTTTCAAAGGTCAATGATAAGTACTCCCACGTGTTAACAATGACAGTATAAAAGACAATGTATACATCTATTTAAGTACTTACCAGATCATATTCTGGCAACACCAATAAAAGTGCAAGAAACCTCCTACAGATGTCTCCGTATAAAAAAAATATATTCTGCCACTCTTTCCGGTCCAACACTCAATACTATGTCAACATTTCCTCATCATTTGAATTGATTTCCACAACTATATAATAACAAATTCAAAAATAAATAAATGACAATATTTTTATTAATATTTATCCTTCTGATCTTAAGGTACGATTCCCTATCTCTAGCATAGTATTTTTTCAAAAAGACACCACATTTAACATTTTTAAATAACAACGTTTTGAAAGTCTTTTGAAAAGTGACTTTTGTTTTATTTTAGTTGTTATATTCTCATAACAATCTTTAATTTTTCTCCGCACATGTTTTTGTATTTTTTTTTAATAACACATCATTTTCTTGAATGTTACTCGCAGATTTTTTGTAGCACATTTTATAAACTTTATAAAATAAAACAACTTTGTTTTTACCATTTTTATTGGTACACTTTTTTAACTTTAACCTAACCATGAGTATTTCAATGTTTTAGAATTAGTACATAAACCCTGATGATGACAAGGTTCTTGTCGAAAGCGGTTGGAAAAAGTGTACCAATAAAAGTGGTTAAAACAAAGTTATTTTATTTTATAATTTTAATAACATATCATTTTAACAATCTTTTTACAACTTAATTTTGTGATTGTAAAGTAACGATCTCTTCAATTACGTTTCAGAAACTAGGATATTACTATCTTCGTTTGAGCCCTGGCGTTAATTTGCCTTTATCGTAAATTAGATGAAGCCCAGGTGATCAGTCCAATGCTTCGGATAATTGGATCTTAGAATGGGATAACATAAGTGAACGAACTCATAGTGGAGTAAATTAATGCTATAAGAGCAAAGAAATTATAATGATCTTGTAACCCCTGTAAATACCTAGACTTCCATATTCTTCTTAATTTTTGTAGAGACATTAAAATGTATCTTAGGGTTCTTTCATCACAAAAGCTATTAGGGAAAATTTTCATTGATAAGGATGAAAAAAAAGATGCTTACACATATTTCAATAATGATCAAAAATTCCAATACAATTATACGGTGACATCTCAACACAGATGAAGAAAAATATTGAAGACAGGGTATTGGACACATCCGAAATGCGTTGAATATAAACATCCCCTAGACTAACGAAGTTAAAATGTGGGCGATAGTATAACGCCTACACGAGAAAAAAAATGTTCAATGGAGCTAAACTAAACGTTCATTAGTGGCTATTGATAAAATATCTGTTTTTCTCTGTGTAAGCGCTTCGAGCTTTAGTCAATATTGAAGTAGGAAATGTAAATGAAATTGTTCGCGAAACTCCCACAAGCAGTAGGCAGTTCTTGCAAATTCTGGGCATTTGTTAAGTACATAGTTTTAATTTAGCGCGCAGCGAATGCATTGTTTGAAGATTATGTAGGTACACATTAAGTCACGTGTGAATATTTACTTGTGTAATTTTTTCAAGTTACTAGATATGTTCCATTCTAGGACAGCGGCATACAGTCTGGAACCTTTATCTGTGATATTAAGCCTTGGTACATATTTCGCATCAAGTACAAATGGTTTTTGCAGGACAAGCTTGTAAAACTTCAGAGAGATTTTTATTTTTTAATCAAAGTATAACTTTGTTTTAAAATCACTATAAATAACTTATTATAACTTAATTACAATGTCCTCCGATTTCCAAACTAGCCACTTATTTCCGCTTTGAAATCGGTAGACATTAAAATTGAGTTATAATAAAATAGTTATACTGATTTTAAAACAAAGTAATATTTTAATTTTAAAAATAGTGAACCACAAAGTTATTGCTTCAATTTTTGCTTAAAGTTTTCGTAAAAGACAACATAAAAAAACAACTTTTTTTCTCAAATTAAAAATATAACACTCTTCCAATCATTCATCGTTCACTTTGCGTAATACCACTTTTAAAAAAAGTAGTATTATACGTTTTTAAAGTAAAATATTTAGTTCAATAATTATTTTTAACATACGTACATAGTCTTCAACATCGACATCAGATTTATCAAAAGTATGACGACAATTTTTTGATTATTTTAATCGGTAAAAAAAATACCTTTTGCTAAATATTTCTTTCGTACTTTCTACGCCAACGGAAAATATAAATCTTTGTTTTTGGAGATTATCTTGAAAAATAATAAACTATTTTTTTCAGATTACAGTAAATGTTTATTAATGAAAGTAAAAATACTTTCATTTAATGTTTTACATTTTATGAGTGATAAATCCGTCTTTGCAGGTTAAAAATAGCCTGATTAATTATTCATGCAGACGAGGAATAATTATTTATACCGAAAGTCTCGAGTTGAAGTGTACGTGATCTGTCATTAAGCTGAGCTTACGTATTAAAGCTTAAGCATTCAGTACCTCGTTTTCTTCAACGATACTTAAAAATAAAAGTGGCGCTTATTCTTCTCTTAGTAAACAATACGAGTACTTGTAATTGGAATACGCTACAAAAAATCCAAGTTTGTCCCGGTTACGCGTTGTTGTGGCTCAGTTTTGTTAAATGTAAATGAAAGAAAAGAGAGGACTTATTTATATTATGTTTGATTTCACAATACTTGTTGGTACCTTAGAAAAATTTAAGACGCTATGAAAAACACAATTTCTGCCAAGAGCAATATTATAGCGTGTTTTGTTGTTTTCTCCAATAGATGGCGTTGTCATTGCATTAAGAAAACTAAAAAAAACTATTTTTGCCTGTCACTATTAAAAACATTGTCCGCCTCCGTAGTGTAATGGTCAGCACGCTCGGCTACCGTTCTGGAGGTCCCGTGTTCGATTCCCAAGGGGGGTAAAATAAATATAAGTGATTTTTTCACTGATACATATATTCAATACTACCCTGGGCTGGTACCTGAAGCGGAGGGCTGATCACCTTTCCTTCATGTGTAAACGATCAAGATAACACTGCGTTTATATAACGCAGTGCCCTATGCACCATTGGGGTGCGGATAAGGGTTTTACTTACTTTTAAAAACAACTCACAGAAATATGGACATTTTAAGGAAAATAATAAATATGTTAATATTTTCACTTTTATAATATAATATTTACAGAGATAAATTTAAATACGCGCGGTTTCATTTACTGCGTTGTGTAAAAAATTCTAAGTAGTTGTCGAATGACTAGGAGATTTTAAATTTTTAAAGAATCAACAATAATATTTTTATTTATACAGATTAAAAAATACATTTTTAACGTTCCCTATGATTGTTTAGTGGATATTATCATAAACTTTACCAACACGTACGAATTTTTTAGCAAAAATTTCATTGAATTAATTTTTGTGTGACGATATTTTAGAACCTTAAACTTCTACGATTCTTAAATTTTTTGAGTTGAATCATCATTCTTTTATAACGAAAGAACATATTTAGATATCTATGATTTCCAGGGAACATGACCGGATATTTGGATTGCATATATAACATTTTATAACATTTTATATCCCCATCGTCACCGCGTTTTCCCGAAGCGTTAAACTGATCGACTCAATTTGGTACCTTATGCACCAATTTGTTGCAGTTTTGGACAGAAATGTAACCTCTTATTGCTTTTTATCTGATATAGTTTTTATTAATATATTAACTTCTTACATTAGAGATATTTTATTTGTAAATAATCGTGAATTAAAAAGAGTTTTGTAATTGAGATGATTTTAAGATGTGGATATTGTTTTCCTATAAATTTTGTTTGAGAAAGCGAACTAATTTAAGTTTTACGAGTATCAAACCATGCATGGAGTTCACATCCTTTGTACTTTTCGAATAAATTAATGTGTAATGAAGATTCCATTAGACTTAAAATACCCCCTCGCCGTACATTGCGCTTATCACAGGGGAAATAAACCCTTATCTTATCGTGGGAAGTACTCAGATAGCTCTTTATAGCTTTTAACATACAGTTTCTATCAAAATGCTTATTCTTAATTAAAAATTATTTCATTAAAATTTTCTTATGAAATTAGTCAAAAAGCATAATAAAATACCACGTACATACACAAACGTATATTCATTTACAACATTTTTGATGTGTCCAGAGGCGTGCATTCTATATAGGCAGAAAGCAGTGCTTACCTTGGATTACTCGCTTTCCATAAAGACACACGTCCAGTGCCCACTACGCCTAATCCTTACCCAACCCTGGGTTTCTCCAATTAGGAGTTATATTTTCATTGTGACATCTCAACATGATGAAGAAGAATAAAGATTTCTGGGTGTTTACAGGGCTTACGACCTGTTGCAGGCTGGCTTAAGTGATCACGTGCAACATTTACGATTCTACTTATGATTGACAACCACACTACATGAGTTTTTGTAACTCATATATATATATATATATATATATATATATATATATATATATATATATATATATATATATATATATATATATATATATATATATATATATATATATATATATATATATATATATATATATATATATATATATATATATATATATATATATATATATATATATATATATATATATATATATATATATATATATATATATATATATATATATATATATATATATATATATATATATATATATATATATATATATATATATATGATATAATTCATACGTCTCTTCATGTGCGAGTTTGTGGGAGTATCTATGGTTTATTTAAATAAACCTTTTATTTAACAGAGACTTAAAATATATCAATGTAAATATGTATATTTATACATACATATATACACACACATAGAATGTTGAAGAGGTGCCACAGAGCTTAATCAGAATACTTAGTAGTCTACCATCTCTGCCTACCCAGCAGATAAGCTGCGTCATATTTAGTTACTTACTGAGAAAGGTTATTTTTTTCTCATGCAAAATACATATTTATAAAAATAAATAATGATCGAACCGATTTCGTTAAAAACTTTCGTTCGCTTTGCCAAATCAGCTCCTCAAACCATTTCATCTTCATCCACATCGTGTTTACATACTCGTAGTTAGAATCTGAGGGAAAACTTTCATACTTCCACATGTAGGATGTGGAATAAAGTTTGAGCATCATCAAATATGTAGGCAAATCTGAATACTGAGTAGACTCTCAAGGGATAAACAAAATGATGAATTATATTCACGGATTTTATTCATTTCCAATATTACAAATTTTCAAGTTTTCTTATATAAATCATATTAAACTATTTTCAATGTAAATATTTATAAATATTCATAAATAGTGACAACAAGACATGGTTTTTATTATAACTATGGATGCCCTAAAAATAAATAAGTGTTTATTTCAAATCAAATAAATCAACATATTATACAAAATCATACATTTAATAAATAAATAAATGTTTGAGTCAGATATGATATTAAAAAAAAAAACTAACAAACTCTTACACAATTTTAAGAAAACCGAGAGTATTTTTTTTTAATTTTCCATTTTCGTGTTATGGTAAAAGGCAATTGACCACTTAGGAAATTCTGTTTGAATTTATTTATGTTTTGTATTAAACCATATATTGTTTAATAATATTGTTAATTTATTAATATCTATATTTTTTTACCATTTCAGTTATATTTATTTTAACGGCTAGTTTTTGATTTCTTTTCATTTACAATTTCATCATGTCGTACCACAAAATAAATGCCGAAACAATAATATAAAAATATGTTTTTGTGAAAGCCGTATTAATTTTGAGAAAATCAGAATTAATAAATTGATGAATTAAAATAAACACCGTAGCCTGATAATGGCCTTACGAGGCAAAATAATTGTCATGAAACTTATTTTTATGTGTTTTATAAAATAAACATAAAATGCAACCTAGTAGACCCTAAAAATCAGTGTTTGATTTATTTAAATATTTTTTTTTAAATTTCATGTTAATACTTACGTAACCTTCACTTTTTCTTTTCTTATAAATATAAAGCTTAATAATAAATAAACATTATCAGTATCTAAAAACTAACGACATATTACGGATTGATAAAAGGTGACGAGCTTTTAAGTTGCACTTTATTGACCGGCAAATCTATCGTGTATTCCGTTAGAACCTCTTGTTGGGGAGGAACACCCCCAAAATGATCCCCCGGCGCTGACAGGGTTGGCATAAGTCCCGGATATAGCTGGGGCTGAGGATATGCATCACTCGGCGACACGCTGTATACGGGGTACACACTCTGAGGGTTGGCGACGTTGTAGACAGACCTCTTCATCTGCTTACCACTGTCAGATACCCAGGACTTCGAGTTGCCATCAAACCGGTATTTTATAAAGTCGCTGCTTGGTTTTTCTTCAAAAGGTGGAACCCATTCCTCTAATTTGAAAGTTACAGGCGGTTGGAGTGGGCGATCGTAGCCGCGTTTCTCGAATGTCGTGTCAAAAGATGTGGGCGGAAATGAATGGTACAAGCCGTAATTCACCGGACTAGTAGCGATCTAGAACAAAATATCTGTTCATCTTTATTATTACAAGGGCACGGACCTGTGAAAATATGGGCAAAATTGAAAAAAAAATTTTTCTCATGTAATTAAATTGAATGAAGGTTCAACCTGCAATTAAAAAAATATGAGCAATTTTTAAATTTTTTGAAAAAGTGCCCAAAATTTGTTAAGTTATTATGCTATGGTAAAAAACTCATTCATGTCCTTTAGAATGGGGATATTCCCATGAACTTAAAAAGAAAAGTATTTGAAACATGTATCCTCTCTGTATCTGAAAACTATTACTGTAACCACGAGGACCATACATAAATTAAAATTTACACAGCTATCTTCGGAGAGATAAATGCTAGGCATAAGTCTGAGAAATTAAAAAAAAACGAGGAAACTAGACGCCGAACAAAAGTTATTGATAATGTAGATCGTATTGCCAGACTAAAATTGCAATGGGCAAGTCATATTGCGAACAGAGAATGGACAAATGGACATCTAGAATTCTGCAATGGAGACCATGGGATATGAAAAAATTAATAACCCGTCCTTAGAAAATATAGGCCAATTACACTGTCCCCATAGTAAGTGCATTAAAAAAGGCCCAATCAAGAGAAGTCTAGAAAAATAGAAAAGGCCTACACCTAGCAGTGGAGAGATGACTGATAAAGAAGATAGTTATTAGCAATAAAACAAAAATTAATATTAAAAATTAGAGGGTGAAAATCATATAAACATAATTTATTTGAATGAAATATGACGATACCTAAATAAATCCTACCTTCTTCAGTCCTTGGATAGAAGATAGTATTAATGCGAGCTTTGCGAGGAGAAGAGCTTTTCCTCCGAGAACTGCTAGGAACTGGAACCCCATTGGAACCAGAATCATTCCCATCGACATAATGCCAAACATCATCATCTGTACCATCTGATGACGTCTCCGGTGACGGAACTCAGCTGTAAAAATATCAGTTAAGTATTATGACTTGTTAAAACCGAGTACTTAATTACAAAGTAAGGTAGATTAATAACTGAATTTCTTTATTTTTTAAGAGATCCACTAAATCAGTAATCAATGATTTTTTTAGAAAAAATCAGTAATCAATATTTTTTTTAGAAAAGGGTCGGATCGATATTTTATATTTTATAAGAGTCGGATGAAAAATAAGATCTTATTCTGAATACCCATGTTTTTGCTTTAGATCAACTACGTTATCAAATTCTGATTCATGGATATCATTTTTTTTTAAATCTGATACAGCTGCCGTGAATTCACAATGGTGCCCGTGTAGTAAACTTCTATGAAATTTATAAATCGTAGTCGCACAGGAGAAAGTGACCAACTAACAAAACGTAAAATGTTCAGGGGGGTTATTTAACCGTTTTTACACATTTGTCATTAAAGTAGTTAGTATCATTTTTTGACATCTCATCAAAGATGAAGAAGAATATAGAAGTCTGGGTATTTACGGGGCTTACGACCGTCATAGGCTGGTTTAAGTGATCACTTAAAACACGTGTAACATTCACCAATTCTTTAATTCTTCTTCATCTTTGATGAGATGTCAAAAAATGATATGAAAATAACTCCTGCAATTGGAGATAATCCAGATTTTGTCAACAAGTATTTGGACACACTCAAAATGTTGTAAAGTAGTTAGTCATTTTAACAAGTCAATATGTTATATGTACTTTAAAGTTTAAAATAGCCATGGAATTTTTTCCAGGTCAACATTAAGGTAGTAAGACGTCGAATAATCAAAAAACCCATTTTTGTAAAAAAAATACACTTGGTCATTTTATCCTGTATAAGGATGATATATTGTATAAATTATTTATACGCAAATATCAAGATTTTTTCAACTGCTGGATAAAAGTCTTTGCCTTGCCGGATTCAGTCTACGGGCTTTTTGTTCATGACCACTGGTTTTAATGATAAATGTTTTTCCATTTTTTGAATCAGCTATATCTACGCATCTATTATTTAAAGTTTACTTAGTAAATACCTATATTTATTACAATTAATCGTTATTAGTGTTTCGATACATAACACCGTTTGATAATCACGCTGAATACATAGACACATACAATAGATTTGAATAAATAATGGTATTTAACTTGTAAAATTCAATTGAAATATGTATGTTTGTCAAATAATGTTTTCGTTGTTTTAAAGGAATAACAATCAAAGCCTTTTTTTCAATTTAAAGGCTTATGTGCGGTTGGGACAGAAATGTACATCGAAACGCCCAAACCAATTAAAAATAATTGTTTCTTTTTATTTTGCAGTAACAACGCCTGTATAACTACGTGCAAAAATACTTTTTAGATAAAGAACTTCATCACTCAACAAGAGCAGTTCTTTCTTTTAGAATATTAAATTACTTATTTTATTTTTTTTTTAATATTGCATAACTAAAAACTTAGGGTTTTCTATAAATTCATAAATGTATCAAATTATATGCTATTTTTTGTGATAAAGAATGTACAAGAGTTTGACCAGTTATTAATTTATTTTTCTGAATCGTAAATATTTTTAAAAAAATGCGCCATATATTTTAATTAATCCTGTTTTCTATCGATTCGTTGGACGTAAAAAAGGATAAAAACAGTGTGTGGAAATAAAAACTTTCTCAAGAAGTTGAGACAGTTAATTAAAAGTTACGCTACTAAACATTGTTAGTAAGTGTTAAGAAAGTACATAACCAATAGTGTATATCTTTTTAACTAGATACGTAATAACTTTTCACATATTCTCAACAATGGGATAAAGAAAAACTTCAAAACTAAGGGAAAGTTTGAAAATACATTTCTATCTATCGTCATTTCTTTTGTCACGAATCTGAGGGTTCTTTTATAAAGTATTTCTAGAAGGTAGAGGACTCGTTTTTTTCTGTAGCGATAACTTTCTCAAACAATAATTTTTAACAGAAATATGTCTATTTTTAAGTAAAAACTTCTTTATATTTGAATAACACATTGAAAGATGAGACATAAGGTATGTTTGAAATCTTTTTTTGAAATGATTTTTGAGGAAGATATGCATTTGGTAAAGCTACATTTGATCGATAGTTACAAAAAATCAATGATTAATGATCAATGATCAATGTTTAAGATATTCTGTAATCAAAAGAGAATATTTCAAATCACTCAATATTTGCGAAAGTTGACATTGTAATTCATCGGTTTCTAGTATTTATTGACCCATTTTATTGTGACTCTGATATGAAAAAATAGAGTTTTGACGCCACAACTGTTCGAAGAAAGAGCAAAGAAAATCTCGGAAAAGTTTCCTCCCTTATGCCAAACTTTTCATTCTAGACTCATAGACGAACCGGTGAAATATTCCATTACATATCTTTCCTCATGGGAGAAGCCTTCTGAAAATACAATTGAGATAATAAATACAGTTGAGATATAACGAAGTAAAAAATGCTTGAAAGTCTGTGGAACAGACTAAAATCATCATAAATCTCATGACGATTTATGTGGAATTCACTGGAGCTTAATTTACTTAGTTGAGAGCTTAAGCATTACCTTTTATTCATACTGGAAGACGCCTGGAAACATGATTTTCAATTTTTATGCAACTTATAATTTGACCAGAATATTTTGGTATTTCAAAACCTAGTTCGCAAATCTGGATTCATCCACTAAGTGGATAGACCAAGATTTGTCAGCAAGGATTTGAACCCACCCAAAAATGCTGTGAATATTTTTAAATCATTTACATCTCCAGATTTCACAATATTTCACAAGTAATGCAAGGCTGCAATAAGTATACCTATTTCTTGCTTCTCATCAGAATGAAGAAGATCGACTTTGAGTACGTGTGTATTGAATACTCTAGCCATTCTCTCCAAAACTAAGTATCTCCAGTCTCCCTTCTCAATGTTATCATCAGTTATCTTCGTTTGAGTCATATTTCTAAAAAGAAAAAATGTAATTGTAGATTACAACTAAACCTGAAACCTTTTATAACCATCCACTTAAAACAATAGCCATTGAGATAGTACATTCTAATTTTATACTTACATTATATTTATATGATTTGTGTAAGGTTTTTATGACGTTTATATGTCTATAACATTTATGGAAATGCCTCAAAAGAAGCGTATGATTTAAAATGACGTCAAGATACCTAATTAAATTATCATTTATATTTAAGGTAAATTAAAGTACCCTTGTGGTACTATGCATTTTCCAAAAAATATTAAAATGTATTATAATTTTAAAAAATATATACTTCATTTTATTTTACAGTGGCAAAAAAAACGCACATGACTAGATCAGTCTAATGATGTCGATACCTGCAAAACCCGGTCTCTGCGCCAAAATATTCATGCACCAAAACAGTCTAGCGCCAAAACGGTCTTGCGCCAAAACGTCCTAGATTGGTATTATAGTATTTAAAGGAAGAAAAATTACTAAACTTATATTGTACAAATGTTATTCTCAATGTTTCTTACAAATTCCTTTGTTGTGATTCTGGAGAGATTGGCTGCCCTTGCTTGTTGACCTTTTCATATCTCACAAGTTGGAAACCTTGAACCAGAGGGATGACGTCAGAGCTAAGGGTCCGGTCCAGGGCCACCAATGTTTTCTTCTTCACACACTTCATCATCGTAGGAATGAATTCGTTCTTCACACTGGCGCCCAAGTCACTCTGCATTATCTATACAGACAAGTTAACTTAATAGAGGAAAACCGAGAAAATCTTAGCATTACCAATTATTTCAATTATTTTAATGTGATCAGGTCAGGATTCGGAATAATTGACGGGTGTGTATAAGGAGATGCGTGAATGTGGAAGCGGCGAAAATTGTTGGCAAAGACAGATTGGTGTGGCGCTGTATTCTCTCTGCCCACCCCTGCGGTGAAGTGGGGTAGTGATTAGGTAGCTAGTTAGTTTACAAATAAACAATCTATGTGTTTTCAGGAATAATAAAAAAACAGTATCAAAAATGTACGAACAGTTTTTAAAAAATTCTAGACTTATTGGCAAAACTCCATGTTTTAAACGAATAGCGTTTATGTATTTCATATAAACTGAATTGAACATTCTTTGTATTTTGTAATAGTCCGCATGCTGAGCTACCGTACAGGAGGTCCCAGGTTCGATTCCCAGGGGGGGTCAAATAAATATAAGTGATTTTTTCAGTATAATATTTATTCAATATTACCCTGGCCTGGTACCTGAAGCGGAGGGCTGATCACCTTGCCTTCATGGGTTAGGGATTAAGATAACACTGCGTTTATATGATGCAGTGCCCTATGCACCATTGGGTGCGGATAAGGGTTAGAAAAATAAAAATCGAGCATTGAAAACAAACATTCTTCATTAAATTTCATGTTTCGAAGTCTCTAATAAGCAGTGGCAAATCAGACTAAAAAATCCTTTCATTGACTGTGTTTACACTGGGAGCAGAGTGGCAGCGGTAGCGAACATGTAATATCAAACACTAATGCTTCTATGGATGTGTATATGGGGTAAGATTTCTTCTTATTGGTAATACATATGTAACGTTAAAAGAAAGCAAATGCAAAAATGCCCCCTTTGATATTGCGTTAGAGTTCGCTGTCGCTGCCATTTTTGCTCGTACTATAAACATGAAATCCCTGAAATCTTTCTCTCTGAAATTCCTTTTTTAATATGCGTATTTTCAGGATTAGATTTAAAACTGTTCTTGCTTCCATTTTAATTTTTAATTAAATCTATCGAATTCTAGACATATCACGTATTTTATAGCATATATCTGAAACAGGATTTTTTCATTTATATTTGAGTTAAGTGTCAGACAGTCTGAGCTATTTTTTTAAATCACTTTTTTTTAAATATCTCTGTACCATACTTCACACATTAAGAGTTTGGTAAAATTCATCTGAGGGATTGCATTTTGACTGCATTTAGTCTACTTTCGTTGTTAAATAATTTTTTTACCAACTTCATGGTTCACTTCCATATATTAGAGTTGGAACAAGAACTCCGTTTTGTACTGCCAGTTTATTTCTGTAATAGGTTTTTATTTGCTATTACCGGTTTTACTGCACCATTTATTCTGTTTCCAGCATTCACTCTCCTTTCTTTATCATTATCAATCTTTCCATCCCTATAAAACATACTTCCCAAATATACGAAATCATGTACCATACATTTTTATTTAAATTTACACTATGTATAAGTAAATACCACCATTTCTTTAAACCTTTTCATATTTTTGAATTTTTGCAAATAAATAATACATCTGAAGCAATAATTGAGCGTTCTTTGACATTACACCTAGTTTTAAAGGTTCACGACCGTTACTCTTCGTGAAAAAGGATGAATGGAAGTGTAACATATAAGAGTAAGATAATATGACATAAATCCTGAATGTATCTGATATCGCTGTGGGAAGATGATAAAACGCCGATAAGTCACGTTTCGCAGAAGATAATAATCAAAGATTGTGAGGAACTAGAAACTGGTCTTGATATGGTTCTGTAGAAAATCCCTGCCAACAAGTTTACTAATTACCCAGAAAAATTATATATTAATACAAATTATCACTGCTTTTTACTCCTAATAAACCGGGGTCTAAAGTTACATTTGTTCAAAATAATAACTCCGTAGATGCACTTAACTTTACTAGAAAGATCTTTGCAGATTGAAGAGTACTTAATGGCCCTTTTTTAATTACCTAACGTCCAAGTGACTCAAAAATCTAGCTACGGCTTATGCAACACCGCTTATTGTGACCCTACTTAGGATTCAAATGTTTCATAGCCTACTCGCGAGTGGATTTACTCATTCTTAAGTTACTATAATTTTTAATTTATATTAAATATACTTAAATATTATATATGTCACTGGTTAGCGTTACTGACCGCTCACTAATATCACTCAAATGGCAATGGGCAGGACATATTGCAAGACAGGACCCCACAAGATAAACCCTAAAATTTTAAGATTAAGAGAGACCTTCGGAGAACAAAAGAGGCGTCGGAAGACCCCAAAAGAGATGGTCTGATGACATAGTCGGTGTGGGTGGTAGAAACTGGCTGCAAGCAGTAACTGATCGAAAGAAACGGAAAGATATGGTAGAGGCCTATATCCAGTAGTGGAGGACAGAGGGCTCATGAAGAATAAGAAAGAAGGAGAAGAAGATACATTGCCATTTACAAAAGAAAACTGTACACAAGAAAAATTGAAAAGATTTTGTTTTCAGCTTTTTGATTTGGAATCATCTTAATGTTTTTTTGTTTTTTGTTAAAATCATATATTTGTAGTTTATATTAGCACTTTTCATCTAATTTTATTTCTGATATCTATTGTATTCTTGCCAATGCCCTTTTATTATAACCTTAAATAAAATGTAAACTCACCCAAAGGCATGGCCTTTGTGGGATGTTTTTATGTTGTTTTAATATTTTATATTTTTTTGTATTTGTATATTGTAAAATGCGTTAAAAAAAAGGAATGATTCGAAAAATACTTGATGTTAAAAAAAGCAATGATGAGGACAAATCGATTCGATCGATTCGAGTTCGAAAATCGATCGAACTGTTGAGAATCGAGTGAGTACCTACGCTTTTAAAGATATTTTCTTTAAATTTAAGTACTGTCAACAACGTTGAGATAGATACCGTGTCTTCATAGGAAATGAGTAATTCAAAATTAAAATATAATAGAAAAAACATTAACACCCTATAAAATTTCCTCCGATAAAGCGGAACTTATCTTACGTAGGGAGTTTACTGTTTATTTTAAGGTAAGGTAAGATTATTTTAAGATTAATTTAAGTAACGTCCTTATGATATACCTTTTTTGAGCAACAACAATGCAATCGAAAACATTAAAAATTCTAAGGTGTAGTTTTATTACTTTTAACAGAGGACTCTGTTATCGTCTTCAATAAAGCCCTTATTAAAAAATAGTTTGTATTTCTGTGTCACACATGTTTTTGTTTATATAGGGTTATAAAAAAAGCGTAAATTAAAATGCAACGATGTTAAAATTTCCAAGAAATTGGCAAATGACTATAGGAGATTTAATATTTTAAACAAACAAACGTTTTATTTTTAATAAATATTATATACCTTTTTTGAGCAATCTTTCCATAGAACTCGAACCACTTCAGCCCCGTCAAGCCACAAATCTGCCATGAAACTGTTGATGTGGTCTGAAATTGGAGCGGGCTGAGAAGTGCTCCGCTGAACATTTTCAGTTTCGGCATTTATCAGACCACAGACTGCCATGAAGACAATCGATGAAAGAGGAATCGTAATTTTCATTTCAAGCTTTTTAAAATACGTTTTGCTGAAATCACAATGATGATACTTAGAAAATATGTAAATGTGCAGTATTATTTGTAGATAAATAACCTTTAAGAGTTTACATAAACAGTTGACATAAATAATATTTTAAAAATTAAATTAACTCAGACATGTTTTAGTGTTGTACTGGCATATTATTTAGTAAAATAACAACTGTTTAGTTTTTCCATTTCAATTTTATTTGACCAGTGACCAGGTTTTGTCGTAACCGATATCATCAGACTGGTGGTAGGCTAGATAAAATTATATATTATATTTACAACAAGGCAGGGGTTAAAAACTTTGATTTTATATAATTTTTTAGGAAAATCTTATTCTAATTTTATTTTTTAAGAAAAATACTATGAAATCTAAAATAAAAACCTTCATGTATTTAAGGATCAAGATGACAAGACTTTGATATAATTCAGTGCCCTATGCACCAATAAGTGTGAATGGGGATGAGAAGAATATGTACGTTCTTATTTTTTAAGAAACATTTCGGATAAAATATTTTTCATGATTCTATATTTTTCTAGAAAAGTGATTAATGTTTACTGAGAAAACCCTGATTTACAATGAACAACAGATACTTTTTGAAACTTTTAAACTTCTCGAATAAACGAATTTATAATATATCAGTATTCTACCGGTTCAGATTTTTATTCAAAATCACAAATATAAAATGTTGGTATCAAACACAAAAGGCTTCAATGGGATAAGAATATTCTTAAAGATAAGTATCTTTGGGATTTTCTCTCATACGTATTTCGGCAAGAATAATCGAGGGTTGAAGAATGGGATTCGAATGATCCTTTAACAAATATATTTATCTATCTCTTTTCAGTGAATTTCCTCTCTAAACGCACGAACAATGCGACTAACATGTAAGTTAAGATTTGTCGAAAATATCTGCCTAAATTGAATGATCATTCCACATGCTTGATTTCCAAGTTGCGTAGAGAAAATATTTTTCTGATTTGATAGAAAGCTCCCATCATAATAAGCTTTTATTATATGATGTTCTTTCAAATTCGTGTACTTTTATGTCTGAATAAGCCCCTAGGGTAAATATAATTCCTTTGAAACTTGTTCAATGACAGAGATTTTCGACATAAATATTGAATATTTATTCAATTGAAATAACCAATTTTGTCGATTTTGTAGTATTATTAGAATGAAAACCTAGAACTGGCAGATATTATGACAAAACATTCAACCTCTTCCAAAATAAAATAAAAAAATATCCTTTTAAATCTGTTTATACCAAAAATATATTTCCAATATATTTTTTTGCGTGAATCAGAAATAGGAAAATCTTTAACAATTAATCTTTTTATGAAATTAATATGAAAATGAAATGCACTATTCTGAACCAAATATTTTGATTTTAATAAAAAGCACGCTTATTTATGTAAAATTTATTATACTTTTGTTTCTTAAAGTGCAGAACCTTGGCTTCGAATAATTAATGATCGATTTGATGCAGTGCCCTTTGAACCATTATATGCTGATAAGGCTCAGTGTTATTCAATGTTATTCTGTGTTATTCTGTGCTTATTCAAAATTAAATTAAATTAAAAATTAAAACACTTTTTTGGAGAAAAAACCTCGATACCATGGTAAGGCGTAAAAATAATAATAAATATATACCATAAATCACAATACAGTGATAAAATGATGGACTATCGTTTTCAGTCACCCTTTTCATGAAAATGTGGGCAAAAGGGTTGATTGTCCACCCACGTCCTTTAGAAAATATAAATTGCTATCAGTATCAATAGAGGCGTCGCTGATCGAATATTATGAACGATTTTACACACTGTTGCCCTCTTTTGATATTTATTTATTTTATAATTCAGTACTTTTAAGTATTTTGCGAATATTTTTCAGTGATCCGCATAAATGTTATTTTTTTAATTTACTGAAAACTGAAAAAAACGTATGTACGTCAACTGAACGATATTTGATAGATATTCAAACGATGAAATAGGGAAATAATGAAAAGCTAAGGTAAGTTTAATTTCAAAATGCTTGTGAAGTAATACAATTATTAAAAACCTGTGGAACAACAATGCAATCGAAAATATTAAAAATTCTAAGTGACGGCAGTGTCAAGGAGAATGCCGTCTACCATGAAAATATTGTGTAGGGTGTAGTTTTATTACTTTTAACAGAGGACGCTGCTATTGTCTTCAATAAAGCTCTTTAAAAAAAAAGTTTGTGTTTCTGTGTCAGAAGTGTTTTTATTTATATATGGTCAGAAAAAAAACGTTAATTAAAATGCAACGATGTTAAAATTTCCAAGAAATTGGCAAATGACTATAGGAGATTTAAGATTTTAAACAAACAAACGTTTTGTTTTTACTATAGATTTCCGAATAAGAAAAAAATGTTTCATTTAAGCAAGTATTCTCACGTTAAAATAAAAATATTCATGTTTTAAATATTGACAATATTTTCTTTGTGGATCATATTAATATATTATTTTGAGAAATAAAAGGATTTGTTTTTTAATCCACTCACATTTTTATTAACAACCAACTAGTTTCGGCAAAAACCTGTTGCCCTCTTCAGGATTTAATTTATGTTTTCAATTATAAATCATAAATTAAACCCTGAAGCGACAGGTTGTTGCCGAAACTAGTTGGTTGTTAGTAAAAATGTGAGTGGATTAAAAAACAAGGTCTTTTAATTTCTCAAAATAATACAAAAATATTCAATTTGATAATACAAAATTATTTTAAAATTTACATGTTTAGCTTTGGTTTAACTCTGTATAGTGACACTCAACTCTCAGGTTTATGAAACTCAAACTTTTGGAATAATTATGGGAACTTTTACTACGTGAGTTGACTCCAGAATGCAAAGTTCCGTAGGAAAATTATTGTCTGTAGCGGTAATTGAAAATTTTCCCCATCGAAGAACTCATATTTAGTAAAAAATATTTTTAGGTTTGGTTAATCTCTATACAGTAATACTCGGCTACAGAGTCCGTAAAAGGCAAACTTTTGCAATAATTATGAAAACTTTTACAACGTGTAGTGACTTCGTGAAGCGTTTTGAAGTTCCGTAGGAAAATTATTATCTGTAAAGCGTGAAGCGGTAAATGCAAATTTCCCCGTCCGACTCATAATCAAAACCGGAATATATATATATATATATATATATATATATATATATATATATATATATATATATATATATATATATATATATATATATATATATATATATATATTTATATATATAAATATATATATATATATATATATATATATATATATATATATATATATATATATATATATATATATATATATATATATATATATATATATATATATATATATATATATATATATATATATATATATATATATATATATATATATATATATATATATATATATATATATATATATATATATATATATATATATATATATATTTATATATATATATATATGTATATATATATATATATATATATATATATATATATATGTATATTTATATATATATATATATATATATATATATATATATATATATATATATATATATATATATATATATATATATATATGCAATAATTATGAAAACTTTTACAACGTGTAGTGACTTCGTGAAGCGTTTTGAAGTTCCGTAGGAAAATTATTATCTGTAAAGCGTGAAGCGGTAAATGCAAATTTCCCCGTCCGACTCATAATCAAAACCGGAATATATATATATATATATATATATATATATATATTATATATATAAATATATATATATATATATATATATATATATATATATATATATATATATATATATATATATATATATATATATATATATATATATATATATATATATATATATATATATATATATATATATATATATATATATATATATATATATATATATATATATATATATATATATATATATATATATATATATATATATTTATATATATATATATATGTATATATATATATATATATATATATATATATATATATATATGTATATTATATATATATATATATATATATATATATATATATATATATATATATATATATATATATATATATATATATATATATATATATATATATATATATATATATAAATGTATATATATATATATATATATATATATATATATATATATATATATATATATATATATATATATATATATATATATATATATATATATATATATATATATATATATATATATATATATATATATATATATATATATATATATATATATATATATATATATATATATATATATATGTATATATATGTATATATATATATATATATATATATATATATATATATATATATATATATATATATATATAAATATATATATATATATATATATATATATATATATATATATATATATATATATATTTATATATACTGTACAATATTTAATGATTTAATCTAATCATTTCATACCACAAAATCTAAGCCGAAACAAAAATTAACATATTATAAATCTTCCTATAACATTTTAAAAAATAAATTATCACTAGTCTAGTAATGTTGGTAATGTCGAAACCCGGTCCTGATCAAATATGATAAAATAGGAAAACTGATAAGTAGTTGTTTTATTACAAAAATGCAGTTCCACCAAGATATGTCAGTACAAAACTATCTGAGATAAAATTTTATTTATTTGTCTTTTTTTTAAATTTTGTATATTTTAAATAGACGACTAATAACGGAAGAAAAAAATTCTCAATGCTGTTAATATTTAAACCATGTACTTTGTAGTTTTTGTTTTAACTTATTTATTTTTTCACAAAAATGTACTTTGTTGATAAAATTACTAAATAAGACATTTTTGTAAAAAAATAAATAAGTAAAAATAAAATATATTTACCAGTAAAATTATCAATAAACGCACAGACACATTATAACGATACACATCAAAAAGTAAACTGATACATGAAATTTCTTGAAGGCTTTTATATATAAATGTTCTCGAAATTGTTCAAGCGTGCTGTGTCATACTAACCTAATGATCTAGAAATACTTTATAAAAATGCAATAAATTTCTGCAAAGGGCAAATGGGTTACCTTTTCTAACTTATGACTACGATTAGACCTAACGCATGCCAATTATTGATTATTGACGGATTCTACGCCCTAGGGATGGATACGACGCGATGTTTGGTTACGCTTAGTGATTTTTTGCATTTAATAAAATAGCTTCGGAATGTATGGTATGTAATTATCGATCTGAAACGCGAGTTGTCGCTTTCTTTACAAATGCATTTTAAAATATGTATATTTTAAATGTACTTCTAATATAAACATTTAATATGAAATCTCTTAATCTATTTTTGGATTGTAAAAAAAAATATACCGTTGCATTTTAATATGTACGTCCTTATATCTTTCTACAAATGCATATAAATAAAAATGTGAATATTCTTTTGTCCAAAATCTTTTATATTCTTTTTGATCAATTGGTGTGGCGTTTTAGTTTCACTGCCTACCCCTACGGAGAAGCAATGTGATAGTTGGTCGACGGTTATTAATCCGCATTTTGATAAACTGTTTCTTGTTTCAAAATATTTTATCAGAAGATATAATGAAAAATATATTTTTTTAGATGTAACGAAATGACACTATTTCACACGATATATCTCTCACTCCTTTCAAGAACGTCATAAATAAAAAATCGACAATTTTCAGTTGTGCATGTTTTCGGAATGCTCATAAAATGTACTATATCCCAGCAAAAGCGGCATATTTTTACTTAATATTTACCCGCTACAGCGCAAAAAGTGATGTTTTTGCATTTTGAAGAAAAGGTATTGTTTATTTATTTTTTTAAATAAACTAAATATTTTCAAATGGAGAAAAAACATTCAGGTTTTACCTTAAAAGGTATTTATTTTAACTTTAAAAATGCTCTTCTAAAAAATCAAGTTATTTGATTTTTGACGTTGTTGAAAGAAGTGAGCGATATGTACAGCTTACTTTGGAAAATATTCCTTGAATTTTCTTAGTTTTCGTGATTCGCGATAAACACTACACTGCAATATCCTTAAAGGTCTAAATAGACATGCTTTTATAATTATAATGCTTATTATAAATATAATGCTTATGCACAAAACAATGCTATTATTGGTTAATTTATACTTACATAGTAGTATGTGTGTCCATGCTTTGATAGAAAAAAATATGTTTAAAAATCGTCAGTCATTCGATTTTCGAGCAAACTACGTTTGGATTAACACGTTTGCTTGTGAGCATACTAGTATCGATGTTTGTAAACGAGCATGCTTATTTTAAGCAAACGTACAAAACTAGAGAACATGCTTGCCTTAAGCTTGCTCATAAGCATGTTTAATTAGTGGCATGTGTATCTGTACCTTAAGTAAGGTATTACCATGGAAAGTCCCGGTGAAATCAGATATAGTCAGAAACGAATGGGCGAACCAGTTGCCCGGAATATTTCATTACATAAAAACCTTTTAGCGAAACCCTTCCCTGTACTTGATATTATGTTGCGACTAACGGGGAACGAAAATGTCGCTTCAGAAAATGTCGTTACCAGAACGTAGCATAATTAATTCAATTAAAAATACATTTGCCCAAAATATGTACGTACATAAGATATTTTTCATTCTATTTATTTCTATTTCTGACTTCCATTCTCTCTACCTACGCCTGTGGGGAAGCAGCGTGAGAGTTTGTAAATCACATTTTATTTTTATGCTATTTTGAGTATTTACTTATCAAATATATTTTGATTGTTATTTTAACTTCTGTTTCACGATTGAATTATGACATGACTTTTATATGTGTATATATATACACAATGTATATAATATATCGTAGTCGTACAGGAGAAAGTGACCAAGTGCATTTGTTTACAAAAACGTGATCTAATTGATACCTTACTAGCTTAATATTGCCCTAAAAAAATCCCAAAGCGATTATAAACTTGGAAGTATAATATATTGACTTGTTAAAAATGACAAACTGCGTTGATGTTTTTTTTTCTTACCAAACAAAAGTGACTTAAATGGCCCTCCTGATTTTTTTAAATATTTTGTTAGTTGGTTGCTTTCTCCTGTACGACTACGATATATATAGTACTATACCTGATATAAAGTGTAGTTTTTTTTTCAATAATTTTATACATTTATGTTATTACTTTAAAAGCAACATATTTTTTTAAACGCAACTTAAATAAATAAAAAATAACCTTATTGTTTTTTAATACATATAATGACGTATTGTGTGATTAATGGTAAACATATATAATAAAAAATATGTAAACTGAATGGAAACCCTTTTTTCTAAATGACAATAATATTAGTACGTTAATTTTTGAGCCATATTTTTTGATACGGTACATTTTTATCGTTGAGTATTAATAACGTGGAATTTTACAAAGGTTTTTGTAAAGCCCACGCATTTTCTTTTCCCTCCTTGATCTAAAATTAGATTCGCATGAAGTGAAATCATTTGAACAATGTTTATTCTCATATACAAATATTACATTATGTGCTCATTTTTTTACGAAATTATTGTTTTCGGACCTACATACTTGTGAGAGGGTAGTTAAATTCGAATATTAAAAATTCCACCCTAAAATTGACAGTATTTTTGCACTGAATTTTTCCCTCAACAATTACATAAAAGTATAGTTCCTTTAAACATGATGAGCAAACCCACTTACAAGATATTAAACTTATAAAGTTGGAGCTCAAGTGGGAACATGAAAAGCACTTGCATAAGTAATAACTAGATTTCAGAGTCACTTGGAAGTTAGATAATTCTTTCTAAGAAGCACTTCTTCAAATTTTGACGAGATGAAATTACAACACATATATTTTGGTACCAAAAACGATATGTTTCAACTTATTTTTTTTTTACAAAAATGTTAATAATATTAGTATATAACCACTCACCGAGATTTTTATGTCTACCGGTTTCGATAATAACTAGATTTCAGAGTCACTTGGATGTTAGATAATTCTTTCTAAGAAGCACTTCTTCAAATTTTGACGAGATGAAATTACAATACATATATTTTTGTATCAAAAATGATATGTTTCTACTTATTTTTTTTACAAAAATGTTAATAATATAAGTATATAACCACTTACCGAGATTTCTATGTCTACCGGATTCGAGACGTACCCGTCTCTTCGTCAGGACAATCTCTATTACAGCATGCAAACAATACCACCCTTCACCACCATAGCACCATTTACACAAAATGTTTAACATGTGTTTAACATATGTTTCCCTTTATTTGCTGGGAATCTATCAAAAATAAAATAAAATATATTTTTATTTTCTATATAATAATGCACCCACGGCAACTGCTGCATGTTAAATTGACACTTTACATACAAATTAAATAAAAATACATTTTTATACGCTGTGTATTATAAGTTATTTTAACATATTTTGTTGCAAATAAATTTCAAAATATACACCTGTCGTGATAATGTTATGAGCCAAGGAGATGGCACGTAACAGAGTGACTTGAAGACTATATTATTTATATTTGAAGCACTAACTCTGTTATTTTCCATTTTATAGTTAAAATGTTTCAATTAAATAAAATGTAAATTATTAAAATGTTTTATTAAAATGTTGGCCATATGCTCCACCTATGGGGCGACCATGGAAAATAAAAAGAGGAAGAATGTTTTTCACGATTGGCGAACTAACAAAGTGCAATCGTTGTCACACAAAACAAAAGAGTTATCGTCATAATGATCATTAATTCAATGGCAATTGAATATCCATTATTTATAAATATATCTACATTTCATTTATTTGAAACGAATATAGTATATTTAGTAAACGTGGGACAGTATTTTTTTCGAAGTTCATTGCGTTGGTTTCGTAATTCGTTATTCGCCCGGGCAAAGTCCCATTTTGCATTAAAATAAAAGCGTTTGATGACAGAGCTAAATAAATTCAACATAGTCGGCATTTTTTTATTATTTCACAAAATGATGGATTGTGCGTGCCTTAAATTCCAATCAAACTCGACTAGGTTCAACGGTTAAAAAATACAAAACCTCGCGACACAAATTAATAAAAAATCAATGACGCATATACAAATACATATCGCTCACTCCTTTCAACAACGCCATAAATCAAAAAACTAGATTTTTCAGGGGATCTTTTTTAAAGTTTAAAAATATAATGAAATATATTAAAAATAAATATCAAGCCACTTTTAGAACTTTTTACTGTGCAACAGATCTTTTTAGGTAAAACCTAAATGTTTTTTCTTCATTTGAAAATTATTTAGTATATTTAAAAAAATATTTTCTTCAAAAAGCAAAAACAACACTATCTTTCCTGTAGCGGGTAAATATTAAGTTAAAAATATGCCGCTTTTGCTGGGATATAGTACAGTTGTTTTTGCATTTTTAAGAAAAGGTGTTTAATTATTTTTTTAAATATACTAAATATTTGAATGGTTAAAAAGGCCTTCAGGTTTTACCTTAAAAGATCTGTTGCATACTAAAATGTTCAATAAGTGGCTTTATATTTATTTTCAATATATTTGATTATATTCTTAAACTTAAAAAACGATCTCATGAAAAATCTATTTTTTTTTAATATATATAACGTTGTTGAAAGGAGTGAGCTACATATACAAAGCATATAGAGATGCATGAATGTAGAAGAGGCGAGGAACGTTTGGAAATTACAGAATGATGTTGTGTTATATCCTCTCTGATTACACCTTAGGAGAAGCGGCAAAATGGGTATTTTTTATGCATTATTTATTGCACAATATTAAATACACAATATTAAATAGACCAGTGATGAAATTCTATCCTCAATTTCTCACAGAAATACGACACCTGAAGTCTCTTCGTATTATGCATGTATATGTATTGTACTATGAAAATATTATCATCAACAATTTCAAGCGAATTTCGTTCGCCGCCTGGTGGCTAAGTTTCTCATAGAAAACGCGCAAAATAAGCATTTTCGGAAATCGTGCATTGCGAAATTCGTCAAAAATCAACTCGACTACGCCACGGGACTACACCAGTTGGCGTTTGTGGCTAGTGATGTGAAGTGCTCTTTGAAGAAGAAAATCAGGAACAATGTAAGTACAATTATTGAATACTTTCTATCATATTTGAGGGTTACTTTGACCGTCCAGGATTCAAATAATTGTTGAATTAACATCAATATTAAAATTTATATTTATATTTTGATTTTTTTTCTCCTCTCATCCCTCATTTAGACCGATTGGTCTGTTACGTCATCAATCTGTACCTTCTGCTAGTAAACTCCCATACGAGTACACCTGTCTCTTGGCTGTCCATTATTTTTTATGTTAGCTTATATTACAACTAATATAAACTATTATTTACACTTAATTTACATCATCATATATATATTTACAATGATTAAAGAAAACACTTGTTTTTTACCACTTGAGTTTTATTATAGACTACATGTTTCAGAAGTTAAACTTCCATCATTCAGGTCTGTATAATAACTAAAAAATTAAATAATAAAATTGTTCTACAAATAAGGAGAGGGGAAAGTAAGGGGAAGGGGTTAGTCAAGGGGCGGAGTTTGAAAACAAATGAAAATGGAAAGCAAAGGTGAAGAATTTTGAAACAATATATTATTTAATAAATTATTATTACAATTTAGGTTTTTTTGGATTTCTAAATTTTCAAGATAATTCATAATTTGGCCTTTATATGGAACAAGGTGTAATAATTTTAATTTATGAGAGTGAAATGAGTGATAAGTATCTATTATGCTTTGCTTTTGTTTATTCTTCAAACCCGTATGTGCACACAATAGTTGATAGGGCACTGCATCGCATTAACGCGATGTTATCTTCATCGTTACTTACATGGAGGCAAGGTGATTAGTCCTCCGCTTCGGGTACCAGTCCACGGTAATATAAAATAAATATTAGAGTAAAAAACACCAATATTTATTTTCACCCCTACTCCCCGGGAATCGAATTCAGGACCTCCAGCACGGTAGTTAATCACGCTTACCATTACACCACGGAGGCGGACAATTTTTTGTTTATATGTATGTACGGAATATTATTTTTGCAACTTTATGAATGTAATATGTTTTAAATATGTAAAAAAAATAGCATTGATGTAATAATTAGTTTAACGATACTTACTATTTTTTTGAATTGCGCAATATGATTAATTTAGCATAGATACACGATTCCTTGGCCACAGTTATATACTTTTAGGGTTATTGACTGCACGTGTACATAGTGTGTCGAAAGAAATAATGTAATATGCACTCAAAGGAAAATTGATTACAATATGATTTCCGAGAAATTCTTTGTCAAACTGTATGCACAAAATGAAAAAAATATATATTTGAAGCACTAACTTTGTGATTCTCCATTTTATAATTAAAATGTCTCTTTGTTTTAAAATATTTTTATCTGACATCTCATCAAAGATGAAGAGGAATATGGAAGTCTGGGCATTTACGGGGCTGACGACCGACATAGGCTCCCGTTAATGCCCAGACTTCGATATCCTTCTTCATCTTCGATGAGATGTCAAAAAATAATATGATAAATAACTCTTATAATAAGGAGATAATCCAGATTTGTGAACAAGTATTTGGACACACTCAAAATGTTGTTTTTAAATTACTATAAATATTTAATTGTAATTTAATTATTATGTCTACCGATTTACAAGCTAACCGCTTCTTTATTAAAACTTTAGTATTAATCAGTCTTTATAAAGAAGCGGTTAGATTCGAATTCAGTGGACAATATAATTAAGTTATAATAAAATATTTATAGTGATTTTAAAACAAAGTTACATTGTAATTATGAAAATAAACACATCGCGTTGATTAATACAAATTTATTAATAAGACCACTTTTTGAGATTATTATTGCATACACGACGAGTTTCGAGAATAATAGATGTTCTTATCAACAGGTGAAAATAGAAACATTGTATTTTGTGTTTGTGTTTTGATAGTTTGTATTTTTAATTGTAGTTTAAGTTAAGTATATTGTTTCATATTATGTGTCTAAACTGAGACAAGCATTTTTTACACGAAGGGATGATGCAGTAATGTAAGAAAATATTAAAAAGAGTTACTTAAGGTGGTATGGATACTTGGAGCAAATGGATAACTAGAGAATGACTAAGAAAATATATGTGACGAATATGAGTGGGAGAACAGAACGAGGATGACCGAAAAAGACTTGGCACGATCAGATCAATCAGAACCTAAAATCTGGTGGTGTCAAAAATATGCGTAATCGGAGGGCATGTATGATTAGATGTATGGATATGAAAGAAGCGAGGAGTGTATGTCAGGACAGAAGAGTGTGGCGTTCCATCCTCTATGCTTACCCCTGTAGGGAAACGGCGTGATGGTAGTAGGAGTAGTAGTAATAATAAGAGATAATGTAATAAGAGATAATGAAAGTCTGACATTCTAGAGCTTAACTACCTATCACTTGGATGGCTTAAGTGTTCACTTTACGCTGTTGTGTAATGGTCATTATTCCGACAATTATTGAATTTCCAGATTATATAAAAGGACAGAAAAATAAATTACAAAGGCGTGTTGAGATGGTTTGGGCATGTGAATAGAATGAGTGAAGAAAGGATAGTTAAACAAATGAGAAAAGAAAGAATAGTTATGAGGCGAATGTGACTGGTAATAGAAGCAGAGGAAGACTTGGCAATATAAAGTATTTCAAAAACTTGAATGTGGTCAGGTCAGGAGTCGAAATAATCGGCGTGTATGTATGAATCAGGAAGAGGCGAACATTATGTGCAAAGACAGATCGGCTGTCCAAACTTAAAACACAATAAGGGTAATTTTTTTGTTGTACGTTTTTTTTTGCATTTTTTGACTTAGAATCTACTTATTCCAAAAATGCAAAAAAATGTACTGCAAAAAAATGTTCCTCACTGTGTTTTGAGTTTGGACAGCCGAGATTGGTTTGGCTTTCTATTCTCTTTGCTTACCCCGCAGAGAAACGGTTTATTTATGTTAGGTTGAATGTTATATACGCAGTATTGTGCGATTCCTTTCATATAATGGTTGTAATTATGTATGAATGGGGAAGAGGCGAACATTGTGTGCAAAGACAGATTGGTTTGGCTTTCTTTTCTCTCTGCCTTGCCTTACTGCGCAGAGAAACGTCTTATTAATGTTAGGTTGAATGTTATATACACAGTGTTGTGTGATTCCTTTCATATTATGGTTGTAATGTTGATAGATGGTGCTACCATCAGTTGAAAACTAGTGAAGTATTTTGATTTATCATTCGTAGGGTGAAAAATCAAGTGTCGTATAGAATATTTTTTGAAAAATGATATATTGCTAAGGTGTTAGAAAATTCGCTTCTCGGTAAGGCCATATGATAAAGAATAACATATAACCCTGTCTCTGAAAAATTGACATACTTATTTTGAAAAATATTACTCCTTAGTAATCTTCCCCTCTCCGACCCCGAAATCTGTAACAGCAGTTTTCGTAGACTCGATAAATTGGGGTAGGTAGCAAAACATTCAATTTTATTCTGCACATCGTTTAATACATAAATTTATGTATTAATTTTAAATCAAACACAGATTTTTTGAGTCTACTAACTTAGTAGACTCAAAAAATCTGTGTTTCATTTAAAATTAATACATTAATTGAAATGGAGTTCTACAAATTAAACGCCAAATCAATAAATAATACATAAATTGTTGATCCAGCCCTTAATGAAAATTATTCAGTCCTGGGTTTAAAAAAGATCGAGTGAAAAATTCAGCTAGAAACATCAGTAGGTCCATAGTGAGATTTCAACATAAATTTTAGAAATTATAAAAGAAAAACTCTTACAATTTATATTTGAAGCACTAACTTTGTCATTTTCCATGTTTTAATTTAAATGTAACTTTGTTTTAAAATCACTTTAAATATTTTGTTATAACTTCATTATAATGTCTACCGGTTTCGAACCTACCGCTTCTTTATCAAGACAACAACATTTTATCATTAATTTATTCGGCCGTCACTTTGTGGTAAAATCTATCCATTTTTAATTAATGTGTTACTTAGTTACCACTATTTCTTCAAATCCACTGTGACACGCTTTGTGTTTGAAAATGATGCGGAATGAGTTTATAAAAGAAGAATGAAAGTAGACTGTATGCAGTCGAAATGCGATCCCTTAGACGAATGTGCGGCAAAACGATGTATCATAGATGTTTGAATGGTGAAATAGGGAAAGAATGTGAGGCTAAGTTAAACATTATCGATGAAAAATAAAAAAAAGTGTGTTGAGATTTGGTTTGGAGATGTAGTATGTATGAGTGAGGAAAGAACGGTAAAACAAATTTATGGGGTGAGTGAAGTTGGAAAAAGAAGCAGAGGAAGATCGAGGAACACTTGGCACGATCAAGTATGTCAAATACCTGAAAGCGACCGGGACAGGAGTCGAAATAATGGGTGAATATGTTTGACGAGATGCATGAATGTGGAAGAGGCGAAAATTTTTTGCAAAGACAGAGTGGTATGGCATGTTTTATTCTCTTTACCTACCCCTGCGGGGAAGAGGCTTGATGGTTAGTTAGTTTGTATGTTACAAAATAAATTTTGGGGTTTAAAATATTCAACGTAAAAATATGGCAGTTTATAATCGTTTGATTATTAATTGAAATACGAATCGCGTAACCCTTTTATATAGCCTTATTTGTTTTCTCTTATTAATTCAATTTTTGCTACCCACTTTCCGCGATACTCAACAGAAGTAGGTTTGTATAAACCTGGTATGACAACTCGTTGAAAATCTGAGATGAAACTCAAATTTCCGAGATTGGTATACTGAAATAATAATATGTTTATATTTATATATGTGAATCAGTGGCAAGTCGTGGTTGTTTTAATGGTTGTTTTTAACTCCTATCTGCACCTAATTATGCAAAAGGCTCTACGTCGGATCAACGCAGCGTCATATAGATCGTCAGTTAAATGAAGGCTGGATGATCAGTTTTGCGTTCCAGATTCACAATAAATCGAGCAAAAAAATCTTCTCCGTCTTATTCCTCATTACTGAGGGTTGAGACCCTAGTGGAACCAATGATTATCCAAGTTATCCAACCACTTAGATGCCTGCTGCTGCCTTAACTTGATCGGTCCATCGTGTGGGGATCTTCCTCTCCCTCTCTTACCCTCCGGGCTAACTATCACAACCAGTCGTTCTAGGCCAGAGGTGTCAAACTCAAAAGGCACCAAAGGCCGCATAAATGTCATTTTCATTTTTATCTAACTTATTATCTCAAAGACAGTCACATGAAATAAAGTAGATCCAACTAAATGATTTTGTAAAGAATATTATAATAATGTAATCCCGTACAAAAAAATATTCCAATGAAGAATCAAAATAAATGATAAATATAACCGCGGGGATCCGCGGGCCGCAAAAAAAATACTCGCGGGCCGCGAGTTTGACATGCCTGTTCTAGGCTATCTTCATTGCCATGCGCGACGTGTCCAAAGAACTGGAGAATCCGTCGTGTACAGACATTGGCCATAGTCAAGCCACCCAAGAGTAAAAGGATAGAAATCTGAAAATAATACTTTTTCGCTACACGCCACTGACGTACATAGACACAGAGGTAGAATTGTATGTTTGATAGTTGTACTGAAAACCTACGTCGACAGAATCTCATATTCAATATCAAAAGGAATACTTTCTTTGATGAGCGAGATTATTTTAATACGGAAATGTAAATTATGAAAGAGACGCGTGACGTAATCGTATTGCGGAACACGCCCTGCGATAATGTGATTTCTACAAAAACTGCCACATCCCACGACTGTGACTTGACTTGGATTGGTATTCATTTCGATACATCGGGACGTGTCGTTATTGAGAAAGGTGACTTTATTTTATGGCTGGAGCAATAAAAAAATCCTCTTGATATTCTAGTAAATAAATTTAAAGTATTAAAAAAAGAAAAACATATTTACATAGACTTATAATAATAACACAATTCCGTCATTGCAAACAATCTTCACCTCATCTGCATTCATGGATCCCTTCGTACATACCCGCCGATTATTCCAACTTGAAATATTCATTCGCCAAATACTTTTCAATAACTTTTTTCTTATTAAGAAAAACTTATTTTTCCAAACAAAAACGGCGTTTCAAGCGAAAATTGCAATCATGTAAAATTTTACCTAAGTTTAAAGAAAATAGGGTTGGTGGCCCGCCTCAATCATATCTTGATCTGTACGAATAATGAATTATAATTTATTTGACACTCTCCTTATCGTTCATCGTTCACTTTGTGTAATACCACTTTAAAAAACACTACTTCGTGACTAGGTACCGGTTTCAGAATAATCATTCCATCATTAGCTCAAATGAAGACTGATGATGGAATGATTGTTCCAAAACCGGTTCACGAAGTAGTATTTTTAAAAGTGGTATTATACAAAGTGAACGACGAACGATAAGGAGAGTATTATATTAAGTTAACAATGCTTTTAATATAAAAAATGTATTTATTTTCAGTTGAGAATGAGACCCCCAGATCCAGAGAACCCCTTGCAAAGCAGGAATGAGACCCCACGACGCTCAGGATGGAGTCAGTGATTTTTTTAATTTATTTATTTTATTTTGTAATTATATTAAATACTGAGTTCACCCTGCATACAACGCATCAATAAATAACACATTCTCCATGTTATCCATTGTTCACTTTGTGTAATACGATTTTTATGAACACTTATTCGTGACTACCGGTTTCGGAAAATCATACCAACGTCAGGTCATCAGAATAAAATTATTACGATTGGACATTTGTATAAAAATAAAATTTTGTATTTATTTTTTATTTTTATACAAATGCCAAATCGTAATTATTTTATTTTATTGACCTGATGATAGAATGATTTTCCGAAACCGGTTGTCACGAATAAGTGTTTATAAAAGTGATATTACACAAAGTGAACAATGGACGATGAAGAGAGTGTTTTACTACCAAAGCACAAAGTATCTATGGTTTTAATATACAAAATACATCAATAAATATATTATACTTATGTGTTTTCAAACGAAAGAAGATCTGAGCATCTCGGGGATTACGACCTGGCATCTGGCTGGCTTAAGTGATCCTTTTATGCACTTGTGAAACCTTCACCATTTGTCGCATTGTTGAACGTCCATATTGTATTATATCTCCTAAAAAATATGAATATTAAAAAAAAATCTAAATGAATCTCTATGTTTTCTTTGAGTGGTAGTTCAAGGGGATAAAAAATCGTTACATTGAGGAATTCGTTATATTGAGATCCTACTTTTTTATTTTTTTATAAAATGATCTTATTTCATAGATGTCTCTAGTTTAGTCTATCGAGTGCAAGAACTGTGTATTGAGTTTAATCAATACACATTACTTTAATAATTAATTTTAGTGGTGTGGTTGTCAATAATGGGTACAATTGGTGAATGTTACACGTGTATAAAGTGATAACTTAAACCAATCTATGATTGTCGTAAGCCCTGTAAATGCCTAGACTTCCATATTTTTTATCATCTTTGTTGCGATGTCAAAAAAATAATGCAATTCAATTTTAATTAACCGGTTTTAATTATTGTTTTAGGACTGCTAATAATGTGCGCACTTATGATTACCTTTCTGGTTATGGCAGCGTGTTATTGTAAGTTTAAAGTTGATTTTTTTTTTTTCATTTTAACTAACCATTTTTTTTACGTATTACAATCTTTTTTATTCTAGTGCGTTGGGAGGAACGAAACAATATGAAGCATAAAACTTTTAAAATCGATTCCGTGTTGATGAATGAAGATGTTAAAATAACTCGTCGTAAGAGAAGCCCATCCCCTATCCCAGAATTGACATATGAGTATAATCAAAAATGCAAAGTCAATTCGAATTCCGAGTACTGTATTTCAATATTGGAACATTTGAAAGTTCTCCACAACGAAGTGCGCAAAAGCGTAGACGATGTTTTTCGCAAAGTCAAAGAAGAACCGGATAAATATTTCACCAAAATTCGTACGGGTGATGACAAATTGAATCCTCAAAATGAATCAAACATAAGAAAATTTAACGATTCTTTTGAAAATGTCGTTAATCGTATGCACATTGATGTAAAATCAAACAGTAAAAATCTTTCTGATCCGTTATTAGAAGAGCTTTACCTAGAAAATCATGCAAACGAAGATTTATCCGTGACAACCAGCGCAATTAATAAGGATTTTCTTACTAAAGGTAATCTTTTAATAACTCAAGAGACCCAAGAATTTCTAGGTAACGATATGTCTGAAGGTAAAAACACCAGAGTCGTGATTGAAACTCAAACAGACCAGCAATCAAATCCTTCAAATAACTCTTCTGCGACAGCTCATGTACAAGAATCAATCCGAAAAATTCCGTTGGACAAAAATGAATCATTACATACAAATATGACAGCATCGCTTACTGTAGACCAAGCGCTTGATGATAGTTCGAAGGTAAAAATTAGACTTGCTTCTCCTGATCACGAAAACTCAAACTCAGTGAACGAGTCACCAGAATCAATTTCCGATAAAAAATCCAACGAAGAAATGTTACTTGAACTTCATAAAATGAATGGGCTACCTCTCAAACAATCCAATTTAACAATAATACGCTTCATACCCCATGAGCCGCTGGATAAATTTCCGGAGGAAAATTCTAATGTCACGATGATGATGAAATCCGTTATCTCGCCTGGACCTCACTATGAATTTCCGGGTGAGAGTGTGAATGCGACAATGATAATACATTCTCTCAACTCACTCGAACCTCTCAATGAGTTACCAGATGAAAGCTCAGACCTAGCTAGAATGAATTCGGATTTATCGCATAAACTAGTAAGCATATTTCCAAATGAGAGTTCAAATGTATCAATTATAAGGTTTATTTCGCATGAGCCTCTTTCTCAATTTCCAGAAGAAAATGAAAATGTTTCTTTAGAAATGAAGCCTGTTGTTTTGCAAGTACCTCTTCACGAGTTTCCGCAAAAAAATAACAGTCTTACAAATATTCCTCGTATAGTTTTATCATCTAAACCATCGGATACATTTCCAGAAGAGAAAAATGAAGTATCATCCCTCCCGTTGCCGACGTTCGACAAACCGAATAGCGATGTCACTGAATCGCCACTAATAATTAAAAGTGAGAATATTCAAAATTTTAGAGAAAGCTCTTCAACTGACGTACCTTTGTTGTTTATTACTGAAACAAATTCAAAACAGTTTGTGCATATTGATGATAGTTTCACGGGTACTCCAGATGTTGATGCCTCAAGCTCCACTTCTCAAAGTAATGGTGAAAAGCAAGCTCCAATATCCATTTCGAGAAATGTACATAATACATCTAATGAGCTAAACTCAGGAGAAAACAGCACTTTAATTGTCGAAAATAATGTATCAGTACCAAACAATACTTCGAATGTTCATAGTATCGATGACAGCCACAATTTTACCGGTGAAAATCTTGATCTTCATCAAAGAATGCCTTTAAAGCATAAAATAACTTTCGGTGACATATTATTGAATAGTAAACGTAAACCAGGCAACAGTCCTGTATTTAGCACAGTAAAACCACCCGAAAATATTGAATCCGTTACTTTACTTGGGGGTGATTTTATTTTACAAAAAGGAAATTTCACTAGTGATGGCATTGACCAAAAACGTAGTTTTAATGATAAAAACGACAATCAACTAGAACGAAATAGGATTTCTGACAATGCAAGTAACGAAAAAGGAACTTCTCAAATCAAATCTCCAGTTAATATCGAACGAGTTGCCTTACTAGACGGTGATATAATTCTACAACACGGGAACTTTACTAATGATGAAGATGACCAAAAACTTACTTTTAATGATAAAGACGATAATAATCGTGAAAACGCTAGGATATCTAAGAATGATGACGAAAAAAATGCTCAAATTAGTCATGATTCCATTCCTCTCCCAGTTATCAAAACAATCAATGACTCATCTCAGCTCGTTGACCAAAACGATAGCCATGGATTTAAGATCGCCAGCGGTCAAACTATTACGCCTAATCCAATAAATGCACTGAGTAGGAACAGTGGCGCATTTCCTTTCTCTAACAATGGAGATTTTCCTTCACCAAGTACTGAAGAAAGCACTGGAGCAATTACATCAGAAAAAATCAAATTCGGCCATCAAGTTGTAAATCAACCACGAATGCCAGTTTCGTTACCTTGGTGTTACTACCCGTACAAAATCCAACAAGGTGAGTTACCTTCCATTATATATAAGGCATTTCTTTTAATTATTGGACTAATTTATTTATTTTATTAAAATTAAACACTTGAATAAACCACTTTAATGGGTTTTATAAAAAATAACAATATGATTTAACGTTAATAAATAAAATGTTAAAAAAGAAAATAAAAAACAATTTGACTAAGAAATACTTATACTCAGCATGCAACAAAGAATCAAAAAATAAATGTTGGTAGAAAATCCTCTATACTGGATTAATAACTAAACAGGTTTCTAAACTATTACCCTCTCATATCCAACCTGCGTATTATACGAGTAACATCTTGGGTCAAATTCTTGGAAACTCAAAATCAAAAGTAAACGTATTAGATAGAAGCGGTATAATTGAAATTTCTTGCGGTGACTGCGATAAAAAATATACTGGCCAAACTGTGAGACGTCTAAGAATTAGAATAAGAGAACATCGCCGTGGACTAAGAAGTAATTATTTTTCGGATTTTGCAAATCATATCATCGAAAATAACCACTCATTTGACTCTCATACACTTAAATTATTACACTCTGTTACAAATAAAGGCCAAGTCATGAATAATTTAGAAAATTTAGAAATACATAAAAATTTTAATTCAAATAAAACATTAATTAATAATTTACTGTTTCAAAATACGTCACCATTATTATCAATATTTCCTTTTACAAAAAATCTTGTTCCTTAACCCCCCTCCCTTTATTTATTAACCGATATATACACCTAAATATACTTTTGTTCGTTAGTTTTAATTTGTACCAGAAGATGAAAACATCTCTCGTTTTCGAAACTAGTCGTAAATATAAATAAAACTCATTAAAGTGGTTTGTTCATGTGTTTAATTTTAATAAAATAATCATATCATTCCACAAAGTTAATGCCGAATCAATAAATACTTTTATTTTTATTTATTATTTAAGATTTCGGTGCCTATCCAGCGTTTGCGATGGTCCCTGGTCAGGCGTATCCAATAAACAATCGTTTCAACCCACAGCAGAACATACCTCACACTGGGTAATTTACAATTGATTCATGTTTATGTAATAAAAACAGTTTATTTTCTTCTTATTTTACTTCATGATATATACTTCATTATATTTTTAGAGCAAAAGCGTCTTTTATGGTTCCGCCCGGAGCTCAGATGCCGCCCCAAGTTCAGCCCTACATCTGCACATACATGTCCAATAACAACCCTTCCTCGCAAAATCCTTTCAGTTCCGGGGTCACTGATTTCCGCACGGTGCCGAGTACACAACTAGACGGGGTGAACTTAGAAGGGGAAGACGGAAGGGATGAAGACGATGACGAAACGTTATCAACTCAGTATAAAGATATGCCGTAAGTATTATTTACTACTTTTAACCAGTTCAATTCCGTGCTCGCCAGGCCGGACATACAAAATGAGCGCGCAAACGCGCTATCCTTTGAGCTTGTCGCAAGCCAATATCAAATCAAATAGAAATATTTATTTTTTAATTAGAATAAATAGAGACATTTATTAGGAAGATCAAGAAATGCAAAAAAATCGATTTACCGATCGTATCCAAGTTACAGTCCTTTTTCTATTTTTTTTCTAAGTATTTTTCTAAACTTTCACTGACAGTCAATATGTGTTTCTGATACAGGGTTATCGACTGTATTTTTTTTAAATGACTTCATATTTACGTGCAACATTATTATTTATTTTAACCCTTTTTTAATCATTGTTTACATAAATAAATAATGAATAAACATATTTTAAAAGTGAATGTATTTTCTGTATCAAGTTTTGACCCTGACATTTTGTGAATATTTAAACTGTGTTTTTCTGAGAAAACGGCAACTCAAACGCCACACGGTGTTTAAATTTGGTAAGTTTTAATAGTATCCTATACATCTGTAGGTATACAAAAATAAAACCTAAAAAAAGTTTGAAAGTTTGAAAAAATCACGGCCTGCTGCGTACGGCTATATTAATACCTTCCGGCATTAAAAGCGTGTCGATATGGATAACACTCCATCCGTATAAGACTGTACCAACATCACTGGGGTTGGTCTCTTTCATGAAGCGTAAATAATACAACTCTTTTTTTAAATGTAGTTTTTTTCTGTTTTCCAGTGAAATGGCAAGCAAAATATATGGAAATCACTCGCAAGCTTCATCCAGGAAAGTAGCTTGCCCGCTGGGCTTCAAGAGCTGCACTGACGGATTGTGTTACCCTGAGGCCAAGTGGTGCAACGGGATAGTGGACTGCCTGGACGCGTCCGACGAGACCCACTGCCCGTGCAGGGAGAGGATTGCCAAGAGCAGGCTCTGCGATGGCTTCTACGACTGTCCCTTGGGCGAAGACGAACTCGGCTGCTTTGGTTTGTAAAATATTTATACGTTATCATTTTTACCGCCTAATCAATCATACAAGATTCGACAGCATTGGTTAAGCAAGATTTCAATTCAATTCAATTTATGTATTTCAATTAATATATACATAACAAACTTTAATCAATTTAAATCGTATACATTAAAAATACATTAAAATAAAATATATGCAAGAACTATTGCTAAAGGTGTAGAAGAATCCCGCTTCGGAAAACTCTTTCAGACACATGGAACCGATCAATATCCAATGAGGTATTATTCAACATAGCGGTAGCTCTTCCTACAGGCATAACCATCGGCAGGTTGGTCTTGTGTATAGGGATGTGAAACAATCTATGTCGACGCTGTCTTAGGTAACTATCGGGAACATACAGACCAATGCTCCGGATAATTTCAGGATTATCGATCATACCGCGCAACAATCGATAAAAATGCGTAATCAAATACACATTCTTTCTAGTCTCTAAACTATTGTAGCCAAGCATACCCTGGAGAAACTCGGTCGGGTAGAGCCAAGGATAATAGCCGTACTTTCTCATGCAGGGGGATCTCATTAGTTACAACCCACTTTAGACCCCGCCAATCAACCAATAGAATCTTTTCTTATTATTTTTCTGCTTGGTATAGCCCTTGTGCCCTGTTTTTAATAGGGATGAAACTCCTGCGATTTCGATTCTCAGCTGTCGATCCAAATGTAATCGTGACCTTTTTTGAGAAATATTCTTAGTGCATGTCAGACCTCGGCCTTTAGTGCACGTTGTTCTTCAATCCTTAGTTGGTCCTCGGGTCGACCAAAAACGCATGTGATTAATATTTTGTGCAGTTGCAAGTGTGTGATTGGTGCTATGGTAGTGACGCATAGTATAGTTTTCAAGCTGGAGTAATGATATTAGCAATTAAAAAGCCTATAGGAGATCGTAAACCCTGTTAATACACACGTTGCCATATTTTTTTTACTGTCTTGAAATATCAATAAAAAATTACATGTTATTTATTAAACAGCATATACAATGCAAAACTACATTTTTAATCAAAATTTAATTTAACTATAATTTAAAATGTAAATGTACAATAAAATTCCATTTTTAAATTATTAAACCATGAATCTACTCTAACACCTCGTGGGCATACTGGCAAAAAACGTTAACTCGAAAATATGCAATTTTGACTTAATGATGCATATTATAAAGTTTTCGACGGTTTATAAACTGGCAAAATACACTGAGTAGTTTGAAATGTCACATTTATGTAGTTTTAAAGGTTATTTTAACTTTTAGTTTAATAGCGGGAATTTTATTTAGCCCAAAAGCTTTAAATAACAGGGATTATTCAAACAGGGATTTAAGAATCAACGTTTTTTGCCTGTATACATATGATGTATAGTGAATGGATAAACTTTCGTAACATATGTAAGGTTCCATGCATCAGTTTCCAAAGAGAAACTCCAGTAGAGATACGAATTTCCCAATATATGGTACGAATTTCCCACCCTAAGGGTTGAAATGTGAGATGTCGGCCAATGGTCCAATTAGGAACGAGCTCCAATCTAATTTGACTAGCCAACTGGACCATCCAATCAATCTTTAATTGGATTTTTAATTGAACTTCGCTTCGTACTTTATTTAATTTTAAGATCGTAGTCTAATATGATCATATCTAACAAGATTCTACGTCAATTCTCAATTATTTTATTTTAATTATTTAAAAAAAATAATTGAACACTTGTTTAATACCAATTATTGAGTTTTATTATTTTTTTTACATTAAATACATGTTTAATACATCTTAATGATTTTTATTTCATTACACACGACTAGTTTAAAAAAAACTGACAGATGTTTTCATCTACATCTGAAAAGTAAAACTATTTATTATTTTTGTAGTTTCGAAAACTACAGACGTTTTCATCGACAGGTGATTACAAAAACTCACGAGCAAATAAATTATTAAGGTAAATTTAGAGGCCGCCTCCGTAGTGTAATGGTCAGCACGCTCGGCCACCGTTCTGGAGGTCCCGGGTTCGATCCCCAAGGGGGGTAAAATAAATATAAGTGATTCTTTCACTGTCATATTTATTCAATATTATCCTGGACTGGTACCTGAAGCGGAGGGCTGATCACCTTTCCTTCATGTGTAAACGATCAAGATAACACTGCGTTTATATGACGCAGTGCCCTATGCACCATTGGTGTGCGGATAAGGGTTTATTATTAAATTTAGAGGTGAGAGGGGTAATAAATAGAGATGATCATTATCATGCTTTTCTAAAATACGTCACCATTGTGACGTATTTTAGAAAAGCATATTATTAATTAATGTTTTATCAAAAAAAAATTGTATATCTAATTTTTCTAAATAGTTCATGACTTGACCTCTGTATGTAATAATTTAAGTGTATGTGAGCAAATGAGTGGTCAGTTTCAATTTTGTGATTTGCGAACTCACAATTGCTAGCAAGTCCACGACAATGTTCTTTGATTCTAACTTCTAGATTTATCGCAGTTTGGCCAATATAACTCTTATAGCAGTCTCCACAAGAAATTTTATATACACCGCCTTTGTTCAATACATTCACTTTTGATTTTGAGTTGCCGACAATTTTAGTATTATTAAAAAAGTGTTTAATTTTTTAAATAATCAACTTGTCATTCCACAAAGTTAATAAATAATAATTTATAGCCAAATCAAAAAATGACATTTTTTTCTTTTAGATTGTAACCCACTTTCATTCAGCTGTAATTCCAACCAGGGACGCGATTCGACCAACGTCTGTTTTACCATCAAGCAACGCTGTGACGGTGTCGATGATTGTCCAAATAAGATCGATGAACACGAATGTACCATGTTACACAACAGTCTGGAACATCACGCAGTAAGTATTCCCGTATTACCACATCAATAACGTTTAAAAAAAATTATGAGTGTAGAAAGAATAGTAAAAAATGAGGCGAATGTGATAGATAATAGAAGCAGAAGAAAACCGGGGAAAACATGGCATTATCAAGAATTTTATACATTTGAAAGTGGTCAGGTCAAGATTGTGAGTAATCAGCGGGCATGTATGAGGAAACGCATGAATGTGCAAGAGGCGAAGATTTTCTGCGAAAACAGATTAGTGTGGCGTGCTCTTCTCTCTGCCTAAACCTGCGGGGAAGCGACGTGATGGTTAGTCAGTGACTTAATTACGTTTAATTTTGACCAAATCAAAACAAAAGCTAATTATTTATGTATAAATTTTAAATCAAACACAGATTTTTTGAGTCTACTAAGTTGTATTTTATTAACAAAAAACACATGAAAAATTATATTGTGACAATTGTTTCGCCTTGTTAAGGCATTATCAAACGAACATTCGTTTGATAATGCCCTAACAAGGCGAAACAATTGTCACTATATAATTTTTTATGTGTTTTTTGTTAATAAAATACAACTTAGTAGACTCAAAAAATCTGTGTTTGATTTAAAATTAATACATAAATTAAAATGGAGTTCTACAAATTAAACGCCAAGTCAATAAATAAGCTAATTATTTATTTTATCCACCCCCAAAGAGTAGTATTTAGCGCGTTTGATTATTGTGCTAGAGATCACGGGTTCGATTTCCAGGGGAGATCTAAATAAAGATTAATGATTTATTTTATGCTTTTCGCTAATGGCTCATGGCACATATTTTAAACTTACCAAAATAATTAAAAGACAATTATTCTTTTTAACTACCTACTTTTACTTTTGGTATAATTTTTCCAACCGTTCGTGTTCGACAAGCACCTTCTCTCCTTCACGGATGAATACGTTTTACGTAGGAAGTGGTTAATTAAGTGATATATGAAATGAGAAGGGTTATTATTTCTAGGAAAAGGGAAAGTATCTAACATAGAGCTTTTATCTTAATTAACTTGGTTATTAATAGCGTCAATATTGAATTTAAATATGATAATATCAAGCCATTCGTACAATTTTAAATGTATTCCACTCCTCACTTGAATGTATGCAAGAAAGCCCAGATATCTATCAAATATCGTGTTGCACACGCATATAAATACATATATATATATATATATATATATATATATATATATATATATATATATATATATATATATATATATATATATATATATATATATATATATATATATATATATATATATATATATATATATATATATATATATATATATATTTATATATATATACATATATAAATAAATATATGTATATATATATATATATATGTATATATATATATATATATATATATATATATACATATATACATATATATATATATATATATATATATATATATATATATATATATATATATATATATATATATAAATATATACATAATTTTTTTCAATATTTATATTAAATGACAATTTAAATCCTAACATAATTACAGAAATACCGCGTTACTTCTTAGTTTGATTGGTTAAATCTTAATCCAAAACCGTATTTGGGAATCAATATGGATAACTGATAACTTCGTTTAATCAATTTCACTTAGTATTTGAATTGGAAACCTTCAAAGTATTATTAATCTGCGAGTAAAATAAATTAGTCGAGCAATATGAAACCGTTGCGGAAATCGATTGGTTGGAAAAGTAGAGAAAGCTCTTTTGGGGGAAAATTGTGTTGGCGGTGATCTTTTGGCTGCTAGCTTTAAGTAAGTCTAAGCGTATTATGAAAAGCTTAACATGAGAATTCTTTAAGTGCCACTCAACCAAAATTTAAAACTTTTAGGAGAAACTCCAATTTAAAAATCTTACACCATTGGCTTCAATGGACTTAGTATTTTTTATAAATGTAATTTCAAAAGGAAATGGTAGATTTACAGCAGCTGTAATTTTTTTCAAATAATCTTTTATAATATGTATAATACACGAAATCACTAGGCATTCGTGAGTGGTAATATATAGGAAACAAACTGTTTATTGTAAATAAAGAGGTTTATACTCATTTTTTTCCTAAGAACAAAAAATCCATACAATATCAATATGAATAATAATGTTAGTTTGTTCAAAATCTAAAATATTATAAAATAAATATTTTCACCAATTGCTTTGAAATTTTAGGACAGTTTTTTGGCGGCAATGACGCAACCATCTTTTGTACGTAACAGATATATGCACATGTAATACTAAACATTTCTCATGACAGACAGCGCCACATATTAGGATTTGCGTTCACTTTTCTGTCTTTTTCATTTAAACTGACTAAGCCGTAGTAACCCATGGCCGGATAGCTAGTTTTTTTTTTCTAATAGGATCTTGAACGTATATATACTCCTCAAAATCTCTATCAAATCATTTCCTCACACAAATGTATGTAAGATCGTAGTTTTCTTTATTTCACGCAAAAATTGTAAGAAATACGAAAAACTATTAATCCTTTAAGTTAAAATCATCAAAAAAGATTGTTAAAAGTCTACCCAAATCGCTTGAAAAAATGCTTGAAAAGTGCTTGAAAACAAGATGTGAAGAAATGTGAAAGAAAAATTATAATTAAATAAATTTTACATTGAAATCACATAAAAAACAGATATTTTAATCGGTTAACGATATAAGTTATTATTATTTTTCTTATTCATACACAAATATAATTCCATAATCTTCATCTACCTTGAAATCTTGACAAAGATTTATACAAAATCTATATTTAAACTTCATAAAGTAATTCTTCTTATTCGTGATCTATTGGTGACAATCATTATACCACCACAAGAAAGGTATCCCCACATCTGTCAATGTAAACAGATTATGTAATTTCTTTTAGTACGATTTGCATCAATCACCCAAACGTCCTTTTTCACCCTTTTGTGGGATTTCGCATTAAACGTTCTAAAAATACACTAAGATGAACAGATCTCGATTCCCTCATATTTCATAAATATTTCTCCTATATTGTGACCCCTAAATGGTTCAGAATAACCTACAGATTTTTTGAAACGCGGTCAAGTACTGTTACGAGTATATTTCCGATTTACAAAGCATTCAGCAGTGAAATTCAATGTTTGCTAAAGTTTAATACATGTTGTATTACACTTGAAAATGATAAGGTTATTTTTGGGTAGACGCTGCTGTAATACCCAAGTTGGAATTCGAATTCAAGCAAAAAGCGAAAGATGAATATATTTTTCATTTATTTAATATACATAGTCACAAGAGTTTTTTTTAAACATTTAATTAATTTTCTAGACGTTTGTACCTTATAATTTAGATTCTTTAAATTAATTACACAGTTCTCCCCAATAAAGAGACTTAGCTCTTGCGTTGAGAGGGACTAACACGTATTATTTCGACGGCCCCTACGTAAAGTACTCTATCTGCAAATCTATTACTTTACAGGAGAGCGTATAAGATTTTTTCAACGTATTATTTTTTATTAAATAACGGTTTTATCTGAAATTCTAAACTAGTATTATTCATTCAAAAACATGATAAAATAATGTATTAAATCGTTTTAAAACTTTATGCTTTGTCAAAATTAAGTAGTTAGGAATTTAGGAGTTCAGTTCATTTCGAAAATTCGATGTAGATAGCGTCTTATACGCCTGAAAACTAGGCTTATTTTTTTTTGTTTGTTTATATTTGTAGATAACGGTCAGTTGATAACGTACACCAAATATCTTAGTCATACAGGAGAAAGTGACCAACTAACAAAGCGTAAAATGTTCAGGAGAGCCATTTAAGTCACTTTTGCACTTTTGGCAACAAAATAAACATCAATGCAGTTAGTCATTTTTACCAAGTCATTATACTATATTTCCAAGTTTAAAATCATTTGGGATGTTTTCAGGGCAATATTAAGCTAGTAAGATATCAAATAGTCAATGATCACGTTTTTGTAAAAGCATGCACTTGGTCACTTTCTCCTGTACGACTACGATTTCTCAAAATTGACAAAAATGTGGTTAGAGCACTTTACATAGGGCACGTCGATTTATTATTTATGTATGTGGGTGATATGATTTATTTTTCTTTGATGTGTTTTTGTATTCTTTTGAATGGGTTTAGTTTATACATTTAATGATACCAGTGATATTTTTTCATATAATTTTTCCCACCCTTTACTCCGTCTCTCCATATGAAAGCAACAACTTTGCAGGCAACTTTAAAAAAATGGTATTCATTTATATATGTGAACACCAAGAAGGCTTTTACAGTACGTCTAGCATAAGCTATTATACTCGACGTACTGTAAGGTCTATACTGTCGATATTCCTCGATAGTCATGTAACGTGATATTCTATTGACAACGTATTATTACATTTTTCCAGACGTATGCCATTTCACATTCAAGAGGCTATCTCCACAGGAATTACAAAGGGAAATGGTATCCCGTGTGTAATAATCCCTATAGATGGGCGGCCGACGCTTGCGCTATTGAAATTCATGAATTCGAAGAGTATGTTAAAAATATTTAAATGTTTTTACAAGATCTAAAAGTTCTCTTAAAATTTCTTGGTGAAATAACAATAAGTATTTAGTTTTTTAAGCATATATTTTATTTGGCCAGTGACCAGGTTTCGTCGTTACCGACATCATAAGACTGGTGGGAGCCTAGACAATTTTTTATACACATATTTTCTATGTTATATACACGACAAAGCAGGGGTTGAGCCCCATGATTTTATATGTGTCGGGTTGTGGTCCCGTGGTTAGTGTCACGGACTTTTGAGTCAGAGTTTCTCGGATAGAACCCACTTTACCACAATTCGATACCTTTTCTAATAATGAGCGGCTTAGGCTCAGAGAAATAGTATGAAATTGATATTTTTTTGTAAATAATAAAAACAAAAATATTCTCTTTTTAAAGATATAAATTTCTTAAATATATAATGTGAGGAGAATGGAACCATTCAGACTCCCCCACATCGCACTGTACGGCCAACGCCTCCCGACGGTAGACGACTCCCGGGCAGACCACCGAAGAGATGAGTCGATAGCTGGGAATCGACATCGCAGGATGCTAATTCCTCTTAAAAAACAGGCCACAAGGCTTACAACAAGAAGATGAAGAAGAAGAAGAACATATACAAATTCTCTTTTTTTTTTTAATACATAAATTTAAAAAAAAATAATATTCATTTGATTTTTTTTTTTTTTTTACAAAATACAATATGACGGCCAATAAGTTTTGTAAAACGTCCAATTTGATTTTTTAAACATCTTATTTGATTTGTAACGAGTCCAAATTGGTTTGTAAAACGTCCAATTTAATTATGCATCAAAATCTTACTAATATCGTAGTCATACAGGAGAAAATGACCAAGTGCATTTTGTACAAAAACGTGATCATTGACTATTTGATATCTTACTAGCTTAATGTTGCTCTGGAAAAAATCCCAAAGGATTTTTAACTTGAAAGTATAATATATTAACTTGTTAAAAATTACTAAATGCACTGATGTTTATTTTCTTGCTAAGCAAAAGTGACTTAAATGGCCCTCCTGAACATTTTACGTTTTGTTAGTTGGTCACTTTCTCCTGTACGACTACGATATGCTAATTAATATTTGCAGAGCACCCTTCATCCAACTTCGGCCAAAACCAAGTGATTTCAGGGGATACTTCATCCAACAATCTGATGCTAAGAGAATGACATTTTGGAAGGACTGTTTAAATGGATCTTCCGTCTATGTCACGTGCCCTAATCCCAAATGCGGAATCAGCTCTGAAATTGTCACTCAAACGCTAAAAAAGGTATGATTAATCAAATTAAAACACTCTAAGCCTTTTCTGCCAGCATCCCATATACATACGAATTACCATATCACCACAAATTATCATAGAGTCGAATGCCTAACTGGTAAGCTGAAATTAATAAAATACGTATAAAATATTTTTTTATTCATTTTTTTCATTCACTTTTTTAAAATTGACTCTGAAATCTAGCTACGGCTTATGCAACACCGCTCATCATAGCCGTACTACTACTATCATCTACTCCAAAAAAAATTACCTTAAGACGTGGGCCAGAATCATAACGTCATTCCTTTCCCAACAAAACACTTAACAGATATTTTTTTTCACTCGATTTAAGGAATTCGAATGCATTATTTTTTAATTATTCAAAGCATTCTTGTTGTGATCAGAGATCAAACTTAATGTTTGTTTTGTTTATATATAACTACTCACCAAAATTTTAGTTTAACGGTTTTGAGACATATCCGTCTCTTCGTCAGGACGATTACTACACTAGCACGCAAAGCAACACTTTTTACTACTATAACATAGAATATATGCACATACTCAACATATTCATCATATTCGTATTTAGTTATACCGAATACCTGCATTTTCTAAGGGTGTTTTCTACTAATAGTGCATACGATTAATATTTTGTGTAGGTGTAATAAGTATGTGAAAAGAGCTATGGTGGTGGTGGATATGATTACCCTGACGAAGAGACAGGTACGTCTCAAAACTGGTAACAAAACATTATCATGTCGTTCGTTAACAATAGGCATGTTTTATATTTATGATAAAATATCACTCTCTCTCAAGTTGTGATCAAATTTGTGACAATATATCAAAAAAGGCTCATATTTGAGGAACGGTAGCTCTTCTCATAAAAATATGTACTTATAGCGTTCTAATAGCTTTCTTTAAAACCTCTTTAGGCTTGACATTGAAATACAAAACTGTCTGTGTAATAAATACGTTGTGATTTAATTTTTTTTTCAGATGAATTATGATGCCGATATTTATGATAGACGAAGACGCCAAACCCTTTATGATTCTTTCGTTGATGTCGACCACTTTACGGATGATGTGAATCTCAACACTTATATAACCTTCGACCAATTAGACATGAACAGCGAGATATACAGTCCACCTTATGACCCAAATTACCTTGGGCAAAACTTAATTAGCAATTATAACAGTATGCCAAATGCTGAATACGAAATCATCCAGTATGAAGTACCAAATGACAACGTACGCAGCGATTATAATTACAATATTCCACCTAATGCTCAATCTAATTACGGTTCTGATTCACGGTACAATAATATACAATCAGAATCTCAGTATATACCATACAATTACGCACATATGTACCCTAGTTATGGTAACGTTCCTCCACAGCAACAAAACATCCCCATACCATACGAATATCCAAATATATACCAACATAGTGATATTTCAGACAATTTTGATCATCAGTCAGGTAATTTTCAACATGAAAACATCGTAGAAAGGTCAACGATCAAGTTTGGTTACGATGATTACGCTTACGATCTCCACAAGAATGAACCACCTTCCGCACTTGGAAATAATGGATGGAAAGAACAAGATCAAGTTGCGTTAGATACCTTGCATGAAAAAAATCAAAATTATTCTATGATTCCCACTTATATTGCATTCTACGATCGCCACGCTGAAGATAAATCTGCCGATTCTAAAAGATCTTCAGATCCAAAAGCGACACATTCGGCAGATGATAAATTGGACCAAAAACCTCGCAATTTCGAGACCATAACAGACACATCGCAATTCATGAAGAACCAAAATACAGAAAAGAAGACAGAGGATGAAGTATTTACACGCGTTGTCGGAGGGAAACTATGTGAACCAGCCGCTTGGCCATGGATGATAGGAGTCTACCGGAATGGAATTTTCACATGTGGAGGAGTTCTAATTAGTGATTCTTGGTCACTGTCGGCAGCTCATTGCTTTGACAAGTAAGTACAAACTCATATTCTATCTTCTCTTCATCATCCACTAAGGAAAACTTTACAAAAATATTATGGAACAAGAAAAAACTGGCTCAATGTATATTGAAAGATCGTTCTTTCATAGCTTCAATCAATCAATATTTTTTATGATCTCTTTTTATCTGATACTCTCATTATTATTACTTTGTGACCTCCTATTATTTGCTTAGTAGCAAAAGTGTCTGAGTCTTGCAGTTCTGAAGACCCATTCATTTTAAGGGATATTAGTTTTACTTATTTTTAAATAAATGGAATACAAAGTTTCATTAATTGATTCAGATGTCACTTTGTGGTAATATCTATCAATTTGTTATTTCAAATTTTCGTTGGTAAATACTGCTGTTTCTTAAAAGCATACGGTATTTAAAAATGATGCGAAATACACGTGTCAAAATATATTTTAAGAAATAGCGATATTTACCAAGTGAAACATAAATTAAAAACTCAAAATTGTCTTTATTCTATTGTAAGAGGAAGATGATCCTAAACAAAGGTACTAAATGAAGACGACGATTAACAGTTCTAAACTTTGTTTAACCAAATACCGTATTAACTCCACAGCTATCTCCTGGTATGAACAAGAATGAGGTTGATACTTCATTAAAAATCCCTTGCAACTATGTATTTGCCATGTGTATGTCAGAATAGATTTTAAGAAATCGTAGTTTTTACCATTTGATTTTTTTCTTGTTGCTTCAGGTACTGGAAGTATTACTACGAGGTCCAAGCCGGCATGCTCCGTCGCATGTCTTACTCGCCCCAGGAGCAGGCGGTGGCGGTGTCGCACGTGATAGTCCACGAGCTCTACGACAAGGAGAGCATGCAAAACGATCTGGCAATGCTGAGGCTGCGCCACCCTGTGACGCTGAACCGCTGGGTGCGGCCGGCCTGCCTGCCCACCGAGGCGTCCGCCGGACACAACTGGCGTTGGGGCCCTGCCCCGGGAACTATGTGCACCGTCCTGGGATGGGGGGCGACCGTCGAGCGAGGACCGGATCGTTAGTAGACTTGTCAATAATCATATTATTTTTTGAATCTCTCTTTTTATCTCATCAAAGATGAAGAAGAATATGGAAGCCTGGGCATTTACGGGGCTGACGATCGTCATAGGCTGGTTTAAGTGATCACTTTACACACGTGTAACATTCACCAATTCTCCCCATTATTGACAACCACACTACTCAAATTCTTAATATAAGAGTTTCTACTTAATAAAAAGCTTCTTTACATCTCACCAATAGATGTCTCTAGTGAAGTTCTAGTGATTCAAGAACAAGGTTTCTAAATTGTTTCATCTATTATATATAGAACTTCCAAGTATTCCCAGACTTCCATATTCTTCTTCATTTTTGATGAGATGTCAAAAAATAATATGAAAATAACTCCTGTAATCGGAGATAATCCGGATTTTGTGAACAAGTATTTGGACACACTCAAAATGTTGTCAATAATCATTATGTTCTACTTATCACTTTCTCTCTTTTATATTATTGGATTTTTAAAGTAATTGTTCTGGCTTGTTGACTACTTGCTGATTTTGTATAAGTGGGGTTTTTGAAAAACACTCATTCCGGCCAATTGACTTCTTTCTATATTAGTGGGGTTTTTAACAAGTAATCGTTCTGGATTATTGGTTACTTTCTGTCTTTTGTAATAGTGGGGGTTTAACTAGTAATCGTTCTGTTGGCTACTTTCAGTAATTTGTATTAGTGGGGTTTTTGACAAGTAATCATTCTAGCTTATTGGTTACTATCTGTCTTTTATAAAAGTGGGGTTTTTAACAAGTAATCTTTCTGGCTTATTGGTTACTTTCTGTTTTTTTTTAAAGTGAGGTTTTTGAAAAATACTTATTTCGGCCAATTGCTGTATTAGAGGGTTTATTGAAAAATACTCATTCCGGCCAATTGACTACTTTTTTGTATTTTGTATTAATGAGGTTTTTGAAAAAAAAATGATTACGACCAATTGAATACTTTCTGTATTTTGTATTAGTGGAGTTTTGCAAAAATACTTATTCTGGCTTATTTGCTACATTTTGTCGTTTGTATATGTTTCCATAATTTATTTATTTTATTATTTATATGTTTCCATTCTCTTTCTGGTCATTTTTATCAAGATTTTTGATAAATAACTCAACATCTTGACTCAATTTTGGGATTTCTGAGGGCTTACGACCTGACAACTTGCTAGTTCAAGTGATCACTTTATAAACCTATAACACTTAACATTCTAACCATGATTGACAACCACACTACTCGATGTTTTCTGTCAATAAAAACTGACTAATTTTAATCATAATTGTTGCTGAAGAAGAAGCATCCGGAAGATGCTTTCAATTAAACCATAAATATAACTTCCAAAATTTGAGTAGTGTGGTTCTCAAACATGGGCAGAATTGTGAATGTTATACGTGTATAAAGCGATCACTCAAACCAGCCACAGGTATCACACCTATCACAGGTCGTCATCCCTGTAAATGCCCAGATATCTACATATTCTTATTGTATTTTAATATATCAGTAAAAAAGACTGTTGATATTACATGAATTTATTATCAATGTTAATTTTTTGTAGACCATATCGCTCATTTAGTGCAACAATGGCGTAATTACACTTTTAGAAACATTACAAGAGATGCCATTCAGACGTTGTAGCAACAGAAATGGCGCCATTTTACTCAATTCTACAATGACGCTCGCGCCATCTCGCAGCATTTCACCACAAAATCAATTCTGTAGATATTTTATTTATTGTTTCGGCATTAACTTTGTGGTAAGACATGTTACAATGATTAAAGAAAACACTTCGTTTTTTACCACTTAAGTTTTATTATAGACTACATGTTTCAGAAGTTAATCTTACATCATTCAGGTCTGTATAGTTATTACATATACAGACCTGAATGATGGAAGTTTAACTTCTGAAACATGTAGTCTATACTCAAGTGGTAAAAAACGAAGTGTTTTCTTTAATCATTGTAATTCTGTCGATGTTTCTTGTTTTATAAATCTAATTACGTCTTTATTGCACCAAATAAGCGATATGTGGTTTTCCAAGACTTATTCGCTGCGATCGCTAAGATTTTGTACTTATTAAAACCTTCTGCGTAGTTAGTTCATAGATTGGAATAATCTTTTAATAATTCAAAGATTTCAAGTAAGGCAATTTTGTCCCGTGTTAAATAAACACCAGATAGACTTATCTTCTGATAAGATTTTTTATTGTTTAATTCTGAAAGTACACCAATACTCATTATTGGTGTTCAAATATAGTTATCGCAATAAAATTTGTATAGCACATTCATGGGATTCATATTACATGAAAAGAAAAATCGATGCATTAATTTTTAACACGTGTTACTTTTTACCACGATCTTTTATTTTCCTTAAAGTTTGAAACTTTCAATGGTCATAACAGTCGTCATAAAGGAGATTACAATTTTTATGTTGCTTTCCTTAATTTATTTGGAATAATTGATCTTTTAGCCGACCACCTTCGTGAAGTCCAGATACCAATTCTGGATCATTGTAAAAGCCATGATGATAACGAGGGGGATGAAATATGCGCCGGATATCCTGAAGGTGGCAAAGACGCCTGCCAGGTTTGTATTTTCGTCATTTTTGTTCATTTTTGCGCTCCTTTTACAATTGATGTGAGATGATATCAATGATTCATTTTTTGACACATCAATATAGATGAAGAAGACTTGATTTGTGAATAAGTATTTAAACACACTCAAAATGTTGATAAAAATAACTGGTCAAGGTATAAGCTGCATAAAAATTTCAAATCAAGTTTTCAGACGTTTTCTAATTTGAAAAATAATCCGGCTTCGGATCTTGCGTGAAAATAAAAGGTACTAATTTTTCAAGGCCGTTTTTTTCTTATAAATGTTTGAGACATCAATATTAATTAAGCGGAAAGGCAGTTAAAAAGGTATGGGCACACATCACTCACTCCTTTCAACAACATCATAAGTACGAGTATATAAAAAATCTTGATTTTTCAGGAGATCGTTTTTAAAGTTTAAAAATATAATAAAATGTATTAAAAATAAATATCATGCCACTTATTGAACTTTTTACCGTGCAACACATTTTTTTAGGTGAAACCAGAAGGGTTTTTCTCCATTTGAAAAATATTTGGTTTATTTAAAAAAATAATTAAACAATACCTTTTCTTCGAAATGCAAAAACAATACTTTCTGCCCTGTAACGGGTTGATATTAAGTTTAAAATATGACGCTTTTGCTGGGATATAGTACATTTTCTGCGCATTCCAAAAACATGCACAGCTGAATATTTACGATTTTTGATATATGACGTTATTGAAAGGAGTGAGCGATATGATGTAGAGAACCTGTAAATCGACTGTCACGGATCTAGAGGAAGAACAAACAATTCATAAATGCTACAGAAAGATAACATGATTCGAAGGCATGGCCTAGATGACGTTGTCTATGATAGAAGAACCTACAACCCGAGGACGAGGAGCGTTGACCCCAACAGTCTACCAAGACGATAAGTTGGGATGGAGCCGGGAAGAAGAAGAAGTTACATGATCTAAAAATCATTCTTCGTGTCTTTTGTTAAAATATATATAATTTGTGAATAACTATCTCTACGGACATATAATCCAGAATTCTTTCAAAGGAAATAACAATTTCTCGTGATAAATATCAATCAACTTTAGTTCCATCATTATTTCATTAAATAGACAGCTACTTCGTCGTTGTTAAATCAGAACTTTGTCTTAGTTACGACTTCCAGACGAAGAATCTTTGATTCAATTAACAGTGGAATTAACAGTATAATAATTGAACTACGTGACTTTGCCATTAGTGATATACATTAATTGAGCCTTGGATATTTTCAGCGGAGCTAAATGGCAACATCTAAACGATTTTCCGCTCCCTTGATATTCATCTTGAATTCGAACAAGAAAATGGAAATTTTAATGAAAGAATGTCGTTTAAAAATTCAGAATTATTTTTTTTTTATTTGTTTTATTTATTCGGGAACTGTACAGCTTTACATTTAGTAAAAGTATATGATAAAAAATAGTTACATTCATAAAAAAGCCAATTACACAATTCCACATCTATGTTATAATAACGATCTAAAACAACACTAGATAAAAAATAAAATAAAAAAGAGTAGGAGTGTGTGTGTGTAAGGAAGGGAGTAAAAGGGATTAATTAATTGATACTTATTTAAATAAGCATTGTTTTTCGGCATTGCCTAGAGTTTTTTTCTATTTCTTAGGGTGACAGTGGCGGTCCCTTCATGTGCAAGAATCCAAACAACCCTAAACAGACGTATATTGCAGCAATTGTCAGCCATGGAGAAGGATGTGCCAGGCCTGGTGAACCAGGAGCGTATACCAGAGTCAGTAAATATCTCAACTGGATACGGAATAGTATGGGTAAGGAATAAATTAACTTTATATGATTTATCGTGGTAACGCGTAGTTTTACAAAAATGTTTTATTTTTATTGCAGTTGAGGACAACTTTCCAAGTCGAAAACCAAGACAGACCTGTCCAGGATTTAGCTGCATTTGGGGTATCCGGAGATGTCTACCAAAGAAGAAACGCTGTAATAAAATAGTCGATTGCCTGGGAGCTGAAGATGAAGTGCACTGTTCAATTTTTGAGAGAAATAATAGTAACCAAAACTCGAGCGAAGAGACAGATGATGATGATATAGAGCTAACCAAAAATCAAACAAGATCCAATGATGAACCTAAAAGTACCACAACTCTAGAAGATTATATTGAAAAGATTCATCAGAATATAGCAACAATGAAAATCAGAATGGCTACTCTTCCTCCACTTCCAAAAGAATATGATGATATTATCCTTGCTAATATCTCTGATAATAATATTTCAAATAAAAATATGACCAATCGTGAGCATTTCAAAACCATATTCGAAGGAAAAATTAATAAAAGCGATGAATCATCTAGTGAATCAGAAGAACATACATTAAGGAAAAATAATAACAGTTATGACAAATTTGGTGACTTTGAAGAAAATGTAATAATAACAAAAACACACAGTACTGATCTACAGGATAATAATGCTCTTTTCTTTAGTAAAGCTTTGAGAGAACTCAACAAAAAAATGGATAAAAATTCTTCAAATTTATCAGATGACCTCGAAGATCAGACAAACACCAATGTAATTACTACCAAAAATTTATCAAGACAATTTCTATTCAGAAATAGTCCATCATTTGAAAATCGAAACGTAAATAACAATTCTAAGCAGTCGAAAAACTCTTCTACAACTCCACAACCATCCAAACAAAGACAATCGTTTTTTGAAGGTTTTTATGATGAAGAAAGTGTCTTAACTAATGTAGAAGAAAATAACGACAAATTGCAAAACGTAGGACAAAAAATGAAAGAAAGAAACAAAATAGATTTGGAAAAGATAGAACTAAATGACACACATGTAACCCTCGACGATATCAATGATTTATCGGTCAACGTAATTACAACAAAACCAGAAAAATCTTTTGGGACAAATTTACAAACTCATACATTAGAAGAAATGCAAAAATCAGGCATAAATAACCATTTTAATTCTACCAACAAGGTCATAAATACTACATCTACATTGACTGAAGACATTTATAAAGGAAATACCAAATTGAGAAGTAATATTAACCAAACTGAAGATCAATTTGAAAGGATTTTCAATCAAGCAAATGAAGAGATTCATGTTTCTTCTAAATTACAAGGTGAAACTAATATAGAAGGCACTACCTTAAATATGCAAAATAAAAATAATATGGAATCGACTAAGGAATTCGTAACAACTTCTTCAAGAATTCAAGTTCCGTTAGAAGTCCAAAGTCTTATAATACCTCAATCTTTTACACAAGATAATGTATCAAATATTCAGAAACCTGAATTTAAAAAATCAAATAGTTTTCCTGAAGTGATAAATAAATTTGATAATGAAGAGGTTACAACTGAAGGTCCGATATTCAACGTAACCCTTGAAATTACGACAGTTAAAAACGTGAATGCGACCAGGGAACCTAAAAGTTTATCGGAATCAGGCAATTTTACAAAGAATATTTTTAACTCAAATAATACCAGTCAACGAAACGAAACATCAACAACTTTTCTCCCGACCACTTCATTGATGGCTGAAGAAAAACAGTTTACAACAACAACAATACCGGTGATAACAGCAGATCAAACGGTTTCCTCCGACATATCATCAACCATCCCGTCAAGATTAGGAAAAGAATTAAATTCTTTTATTAATCTTACCGAGACCGATGAACTTGCCGCGGAAAGAGACTTAATGGATAAATCTGAAAACAATTTTACCGACGGATTTTCTACCAACATCTCCATCGAAAACCAAACTGATGTTCCGTTCGATCTATGGCCTGATAAACCGCTCATAGTCGGTCCAATAAAACCGCACATTCCGCACGTATCAAATACGAATACATCAAACGAAGATCTTGAAGTCAAAGCGGGAAATTTCGAAATCGGTCTTCCGGAAAATATAAAAGACAATTCTGATGTTAATCCTCATAACCAATCGCATATAAGTAAAAAGGAATTAGCGCTCGATCCTGTTGCTGGTGAAGAAACGAAACTTTTCTCAGTTTTTGCGGATAATTTTACGAATTTTGATAATCCGCTGATATCCGCCCACTCGAATCCACGGCCATCTGTATCATCGATCTTCAAGTGTAAAATGTAAGAGCAAATTTTAATTTGACTTCATTTTTAATGAATAACTTGGTAAACACTTTAAGTAATTTTGTTTATAACTTCCAGACTGAATCATACTATCCCAATGTGGAAGAAATGTAACAGGAAGCCAGACTGTGAAGATGGTAGCGATGAATGGAACTGTTCCTGCACTGACTTCCTTACAAATAGTAATCCCAGCGTCATATGTGACGGTTACGTAGACTGTGCAAACGGGGAAGACGAAGCCAATTGCTGTGAGTTATAAACAAATTAAACTTTTTCAATTGAAAAAACACAATTTTATCTAAATATTTATAATTTTTTATTTGTTTCAGTTTCTTGTCCTGAAAATTACAATCATTGTACTATAAGTAAAAAATGTGTTCCTCAAATTAAGGTTTGCGATCGAGTCAAAGATTGCATATTTGGTGAAGACGAAACCGATTGCTGTAAGTTGTTATCATTGAATTCATAACAGTTTTCCATTATATTCAAAAT